>NC_029788.2:113917231-113966709 GCF_000816755.2 Arachis ipaensis | reverse complement strand
TTAAACGCCAGAATTGCATGCAAAGGCATTTTACATGCCTAATTGGTGCAGGAATGTAAATCCTTGACACCTCAAGATCTGTAAACCTCACAGGATCATCTCAGGATCTGTGGATCCCACAGGATCCCTACCTTCCCTCCTCATAATCCTAGTTTCTTCCACATCTTCTTCTTCATCTATTCTTTCTTCTCCTGCTCGAGGGCGAGCAACATTCTAAGTTTGGTATGGTAAAAGCATTGCTTATTTTGCTTTTCCATAACCATTGATGGCACCTAAGGCCAGAGAAACCTCAAAAAAAAAAAAAAAAGAGAGAGAAGAGAAAAGGAAAGACAAAAGCTTCCACCTCCAAGTCATGGGAGATGGAGAGATTCATGTAAAGGATCTATAGCTCAGTGGTAGAACATTTGACTGCAAATCAAGAGATCCCTGAGATACCTCAGGGGATACATTTTCCCCCACACAATTATTGGGAGCAACTAAGGTCTAAGGATAGGAGCACTAAAATCACTAGGGATCAAGCAACAGAGACAAGGAAGAGACATAGAAGAGCTCAAGGACATCATTAGTTCCTCACGGAGAAAACGCCACCATCACTAAGGTGGACTCATTCCTTGTTCTTAAATTTTCTGTTTTTTGTTTTCTTATGTTAAATGTTTATCTATGCCTGTGTCTTCATTACATGATCATTAGTGTCTATGTGTCTATGCCTTAAAGTAATGAATATGAATCCATCACCTCTCTTAAATGAAAAATGTTTTAAAAAAACAAAAGAACAAGAAGTACATGGTTTTGAATTCATCCTTGAAACTGGTTTGATTATTTTGATGTGGTGACAATACTTTTTGTTTTCTGAATGAATGCTTGAACAGTGCATATGTCTTTTGAAGTTGTTGTTTAAGAATGTTAAATATGTTGGCTCTTGAAAGAATGAAGACAAGGAGACATGTTATTTGATAATCTGAAAAATCATAAAATTGATTCTTGAAGCAAGAAAAAGCAGTGAATACAGAAAGCTTGCGAGAAAAAAAAAAAGAGAAAAAAATGGCGAAAAAAATAGAAAAAGAAAAAGCAAGCAGAAAAAGCCAAAAGCTCTTAAAACCAAAAGGCAAGAGCAAAAAGCCAATAACCCTTAAAATCAAAAGGCAAGGGTAAATAAAAAGGATCCCAAAGCTTTGAGCATCAGTGGATAGGAGGGCCTAAAGGAATAAAATCCCGGCCTAAGTGGCTAAACCAAGCTGTCCATAACCATGTGCTTGTGGCGTGAAGGTGTCAAGTGAAAACTTGAGATTGAGCGGTTAAAGTCAAGGTCCAAAGCAAAAAAAAAAGAGTGTGCTTAAGAACCCTGGACACCTCTAATTGGGGACTTTAGCAAAGCTGAGTCACAATCTGAAAAGGTTCACCCAATTATGTGTCTGTAGCATTTATGTATCCGGTGGTAATACTAGAAAACAAAGTGCTTAGGGCCACGGCCAAGACTCATAAAGTAGCTATGTTCAAGAATCAACATACTGAACTAGGAGAATCAATAACACTATCTGAACTCTGAGTTCCTATAGATGCCAATCATTATGAACCTCAATGGATAAAGTGAGATGCCAAATCTATTCAAGAGGGAAAAAGTTACAAGTCCCGCTCATCTGATTGGAGCTATGTTTCATTGATAGTTTGGAATTTATAGTATATTCTCTTCTTTTTATCCTATTTGATTTTCAGTTGCTTGGGAACAAGCAACAATTTAAGTTTGGTGTTGTAATGAGCGGATAATTTATACACTTTTTGGCATTGTTTTTAGTATGTTTTTAGTAGAATCTAGTTACTTTTAGGGATGCTTTTATTAGTTTTTATGTTAAATTCACATTTCTGAAATATTATATATAAGAAAGAATTGTGATAATGTTTAAGAAATATAAATAAAATATTAGAATTGTTGATTCACGGAAATATAAAAAAAATAATGTTAATTACTAAAATAATATGAAATATAATATTAAAATTATTAACAAATCTTAATATAAATCATTAAATGTTAATTTGTATATGATTGATTACACAATACTTTTTCTAAGAAATAATTGATAAGAGAGATGTATCCAAACTAGACACTAGAATGTGCTACGTTAACATGTTTGATGTCAAAATATAACCTGTTGTAGAATTAGAATTATTGATTATAATATATGAAAGAATTATAACAATAATTACTAAAAAGATAAAGTATTATTTTGGTACATACCGTTTGGGGTGAAGACTAATTTGTCCCCTAACGTTTCAAACGTCCTATTTCAATCCCAAAACTTTGAAATGTCCTATTTCAATTCCAAAACAATTTTAAACGGATTCGATGTTGTTCCACCATTAAATTTGACACATACAATTCACATATTGAAGAGTTAATAGTATTCAATTTTCGTATGTAAATAAAATCGATCCACCGACAATCACTAATATAAAAATCTTTTCTTTGATTTTGAAGTATTGATGATTGATGGTTAGGATTTGAAGTTTTGTACAAAAAGAAAATTAAGAAAAAAAAGTATTACAAGAAGGTTTTAGTTTTGTTTTTTTAACACATTAAAGAAAATATGACTTAACTAGCAACGATATTAACATCCACATTACTCATTCCGTTAACTATTAGTGTCAAGTTTAATAATTGGATCATATTGTGCCTGTTTAGAACTTTTTGGGACAGAAATAAGACGTTTGAAATGTTAGGAATCAAATTAGAATTTGACCCAAACGTTGGGGATCAAAGTAGTACTTTACTCTTACTAAAAAGATATGAAATATAATATTAGAATTATTGAGAAATTTTAACATAAATAATTATTAAATATTAATTTGTATCTAATTGATTACATCATAGTTTCTTAAAACATGGTTGAGAAAAAAACGTATGTAAAGTACAACAGAATGCGTCACGTCAGCATATTTGGCACCATAATACAATCCTATAGAATAATATAATGATGAATAAAAAAGTTCACCATAATTAATAATTCTAATTATTTAATACATAATATTTTTTGAAAATAGCAATAACATGTAAACATGCATTAGAACGTGCCATATCAGCATACTTGAGTCTAAAATTTACACTCATAATATAAATGGTAAAAGAAACACCATATATAACTTTCACAAAAATATAAGAAAGAATTGTAATAATTTTGAAAAGGATATTGATCCGGCCGTTACAAATTCAATACCTTAACTCGGCATTATACACCATAACTCGGCAATTTGCGTCATCGGCGGTTACACGTTATAATCAGACTCAACGGACTACATCCTGGAATAAAACTGTCTGATCAGGTATTTATTACTTATTAAACCTAATAACTGCTCATCAATTCAGATAAAGAATGTAACTGACCTATCTTACTTCACCTATAAAGGTATGATGTTTTATCCTCAACAGATATATACTGAATTCTCAGTACTAACTTAAGTATCGGAGTGCCTGTTGCAGGTACACTCCCCCTTTGCGCGTACTCTCCGTGACGTGACACCCCTCTGGACAAGAAGGTCGGACCATCCCAACTTATAGCTCAGCGCTGAAGGTCAAAGCTCGGTGTTAAAGGCCAAAGCTCGGCGTCGACTCCCTTAGCCGAGGTTACGTCCAGGTTGTTCACACAAGAATAATTGGCGCCCACCGTGTGGTCCGAAATATAATTCTTTTCATTTTCATTGGCCTTGACATTTTCACCTCCAACCATGGCTGAGCAGCTTCCACCTAAACCGTCCGAGCTCCTTCAAACGGTGACTGAGTTACAACAAGCCAACTAGCGCATGGCGGAGGAGAATCAAAGAATGGCGTAACAGATTGCTAACCTAACTAATGCTCGGATTGAAAACAATGATGGACGTCAAGAACGAACCGAAGAAGCCGAGCATCAATTTGTTCCAACACATGTCTCTGAAACTGCTCGGAACAAAGAAGCTCGGAACAAAAGAGTCCAACCTGAGCACAATGAGGAAGCTCGGCCAGAAAACGAGGAAGGCAAGACAGATAACTCGCCTGGACCATTCATGGCCGAGAAAGAGAAAAGGCGAGCACAAACCATCCTGAACAACCAAGAGAAGTCATAAACTATATTTCTGGAGGTTTTGCAGGTGGAAGTAGCACAAGCTTGGCAAGAAAATGCTCTTACCGAGCTATGTTTTCAATCAAAGCCAGTCCGAACAATCTTCAAATGCCTCTACGCTTCCCCCAGATGACGTTTCAAGCATCCGACTTCAAAATAGCTACAACAAATCTGGATGATCATGTGGTAATCTCCATTCAACTTGGAGATCTCCTGGTAAAAAGGTACTGCTTGACCTGGGGAGCAGTGCCGACGTCTTTTTTTTACCCTACTTTCCAGAAGATGAAATTAAGCGACAACATGCTACAACCTTTCACTGGAGACCTGGTCGGTTTTTCAGGCGAACGAGTCCCAGTATTGGGATCTGCGTGGTTACAAACCACACTTGGTGATGTTCCCTTATCAAAAACTTTAGACATTCAATATTTAATAGTTGACTATTTTAGCCCATACAATATGATCCTTGATGAGCGGATAATTTATACACTTTTTGGCATTGTTTTTAGTATGTTTTTAGTAGAATCTAGTTACTTTTAGGGATGTTTTTATTAGTTTTTATGTTAAATTCACATTTCTGGACTTTACTATGAGTTTGTGTGTTTCTCTGTGATTTCAGATATTTTCTGGCTGAAATTGAGGGACTTGAGCAAAAATCAGATTCAGAGGTTGAAGAAGGACTGCTGATGCTGTTGGATTCTGACCTCCCTGCATTCAAAATAGATTTTCTAGAGCTACAGAACTCAAAATAGTGCGCTTCCAATTGCGTTGGAAAGTAGAAATCCAGGGCTTTCCAGAAATATATAATAGTCCATACTTTGGCCGATTTTAGATGACGCAAAAGGGCGTTGAACGCCAGTTCTATGCTGCAGTCTGGAGTTAAACGCCAGAAACACGTCACGAATCAGAGTTGAACGCCAAAAACACGTTACAACTTGGCGTTCAACTCCAGAAGAAGCCTCTGCATGTGTAACATTTAAGCTCAGCCCAAGCACACACCAAGTGGGCCCCGGAAGTGGATTTATGCATCAATTACTTACTTCTGTAAACCCTAGTAACTAGTTTAGTATAAATAGGACTTGGAGGAACGAAAGCATCTCTATACGCTTATCTGAAATTCTAACCAATGAATTACATAAGTATTTCTATCTTTATTTTCTATTTATTTATTATTATTATTCGAAAACTCCATAACCATTTGATATCCGCCTGACTGAGATTTACAAGATGACCATAGCTTGCTTCATACCAACAATCTCCGTGGGATCGACCCTTAATCACGTAAGGTTTTATTACTTGGACGACCCAGTGCACTTGCTGGTTAGTTGTGCGAAGTTGTGAAGTTATGTTTGGACCATGGTATTGTGCACCAGTATTGGCGCCATTGCCAGGGAGAGAACGAACAACAAAATTTTACAACCTCAGAGTAACAATTTCGCATATCAATCCTCGGCCAACCTTTTTTGAATAAGTTCGGCACTATTGTTTCTACAATTCATCTCTGTATTAAGTTCCCCTTGCAGGATGACACTACTGCAATAATTCACAGTGACAATCGTGACGCCAGACAATGTTACAACAATAGCCTCAAAAGGCCCAACCGAAATATAAATGCACATGTTCACATTATTAGCAATCAAGACGAATCCCCAGTGTTGGCTGACCTTAACCCAAGGGCCGACGTTCTCAAACGACCAACCCCTACGGAGGACTTACACAAAATCTTTTTTGTAGATAGCTCGGAAAAATTCATTTACGTCGGATCCACACTAAGCTCGGAAGAGAAAACCTCATTTCAAAAAATTCTACAACAAAATGCTGATTTGTTTGCTTGGACCCCCGCAGATATGTCAGGCATTGACCCTTCTGTAATTTCTCATAAGTTAGAACCCATCTGTTCGACCTATAGCACAGAAGAAGAGAAACCTCGGACTTGAACGAAAACAAGCCTCTTTGGAAGAAACCAAAAAGCTAATCAATGCCGGCTTCATACAAGAGATCAGATTCACAACATGGTTGGCAAATGTCGTCATGGTAAAGAAACACAACGGTAAATGATGCATGTGTGTTGATTTCACCGATCTCAACAAAGCATGCCCAAAAGATTCCTACCCTTACCATCTATTGATTCCTTAGTAGATAATGCTTCAGGCTATAAAACCTTAAGTTTCATGGATACATATTCCGATTATAATCAGATTTTAATGCATCCTTCTGACCAAAGTAAGACCACTTTTATTACTGAATTCAGAAATTACTGTTATAAAGTTATGCCATTTGGTCTTAAGAATACAGGTGCAACATACCAACGCCTTATGGATAAGGTATTTGCAGCACAAATCGGCAGAAACCTCGAAGTTTATGTCGACGACATGGTAGCCAAAACAAAGCTCGGTCACAACCATCTTGACAACCTTGTAGAAATATTCAAATAAATCTGAAAATATAACATGCGGCTAAACCCCGAGAAGTGTGCCTTTGGTGTACAAGGGGGCAAATTTCTCGCCTTCATGCTTACCAACCGAGGAATCAAGGCAAATCCTGAAAAATGTCGAGCTGTCTTGTAGATGACAAGCCCACAAACTATCAAAGAAGTCCAATAACTGAAAGGAAGACTTGTCGCACTCTCTAGATTCCTCCCTTTCCTAGCTTCCAAATCTTTCTATTTTTCCAAACCTTAAGAAAAAGAGAAAAAAGCTTTTTACTGGACTAATGAATGTGAACAAATTTTCACATCTATAAAAGAAACTATTTTAAAACCACCTATTTTATAAACACCCCTTCAAGGGAAACCGCTTTTTCTACAATTTATCTATCACTGACTGGGCTATAAGCTCTATTCTTATTGCAGAACGGCAAAAGCAGCAGCTGCCGATCTATTTTATCAGCAAGACCCTACAAAATGCTGAACTTCACTATCTGAAGATCGAGAATATGGCTTTAGCTCTGGTATTTTCGGCACGAAGACTTTGGCCATATTTCCAAAGTCATGCAATATATGTTCCGACAGATCAACCCTTGTGGCAAGTCCTTCAAAAGCCAGAATTAGTTGGCTGACTAGTAAACTGGTCAGTTGAGCTCTCCGAGTTTGATATCCGGTATCAAGGATACGGACCAATCAAATCTCAATATTTAGCAGACTTCATTGCCGAATTCACAGGCCCAGAGACAACCGAGGAATCAACCCAACGGTCTTTATACGTAGACGGTTCTTCTAATCCACAAGGGAGTGGAGTCGGAATCATACTTGAAAACGAAAATGGTAACGCCATCGAACAAATCTCTACACGTTTACTTCAAAGCAAGTAACAATAAGAGTGAATATGAAGCTCTTATTGCTGGCCTCAAACTCGCCGCCGATCTAAACATTGTCGAACTCAAGTTGTATTGTGATTCCTTGCTCATCGTACAGTAGGTAAACGATTTATACCAGGTAAAGTATCCTTTATTATCCAAATACCTTGCCATTGTTCAAACCTTACTTTCAAAATTTCGTAAATGTGAAATTCAACATATACCTCGGGAGAATAATAGCCGAGCTGATATTCTATCTAAGCTCGCCAGTACTCAAACAACCAACTCCTCCCTTTACCAATCAACATCAGTTAAACTCAGTATATTCTAAGTGTCACACAGGATGCAGATTCGAGAACACCCTACTTAAACTATCTTAGGACAGGGATATTATCAGAGAGTATCGAAAATTTTCGACATTTTCGACGACAAGCTTCATTTTTTACAATATATAACAATTACCTATATAGACGAGGATTCTCTCGTTCCCTGTTTAAATGCCTTTCCAGGTCGGAGGCCGAGCTTGCACTTGTCGAGGCACATGAAGGAATTTGTGGCACACACCTCAGAGTCCGTAGTTTATCATCAAATATACTCCGAGCTGGTTTTTATTGGCCAACATTGCAACAAGACTGTAAAACAAAAGTTAAAAGCTGTGACAATTGCCGGAAGCACAGTTTGATTACACACCTTCCAGTTGAACTCCTCCACAGTTCCGAGGTAAGTTGGCCCTTCAATCAATGGGGCTCGACATCCTCAGTCCTTCCCTCTAGCGGCAGGGCAGGTAAAATTTTTAATCGTAGCAATTAATTACTTTTCCAAATGCATAGAGGCACAACCTCTAGCAAAGATCACATCGCAACAAATGGTTTTCTTTGCTTTGTATGGAAAAATATTATCTGCAGATTCGGCATACCTCGACACATTATCATTGATAATGGTCGCCAGTTTGTCGATCACAAATTCACCTCCTTCTTGCAGGATTTAAAGATCAGACAAAATTTTTCATCAGTAGAACACCCGCAGACCAATGGCTTGGCCGAGGCTACAAACAAGGTTATCTTACATGCATTGAGAAAGAAACTTGACGATGCCAAAGGTCTCTGGGCCGAATTAATACCCGAAGTCATATGGGGATACAACACTACTATTCTTCAACTATAAAGGAAACGCCTTTCTGGCTGGTATATGGGTCGGCTGCAATGATACCTGTGGAGATCTCCCAATCCTCCCTGCGAACTCAATTGACCGCCAATAGTATGATAGATACAGGTCGGCAAAATGACCTGGACACCATTGAGGAAATTCGGTCCTTAACAGCAATCACACACCGAGCTATGCAACAACATATATCTCGGCAGTACAACAAGAAGCTCCACCCAAGGTCCTTCAATGTAAACGACTTGGTGCTGAGACGAACCAAACAAGCTAGAAAACCACCTAACCATGGCAAACTAGCAGCTAATTGGGAAGGCCCTTTCCGAGTTATCAAAGTCGTCGAGAACGGAGCTGGTGCACAAAATCACAATCACACTTTTGCAATTCCACACAACTAATCAGCAAGTGCACTGGGTCGTCCAAGTAATACTTTACGTGAGTAAGGGTCGATCCCACGGAGATTGTCGGCTTGAAGCAAGCTATGGTTATCTTGTAACTCTTAGTCAGGATATCAATAATTCTCAGATTTAATTGTAAAAAGTAAAAGAACATGAAATAAATACTTGTTTTGCAGTAATAGAGAACAGGTTGAGGTTTTGGAGATGCTCTATCTTCTAAATCGCTTTCCTACTGTCTTCTTTTTCATGCACGCAAGGCTCCTTCCATGGCAAGCTGTATGTTGGTGGATCACCGTTGTCAATGGCTACCATCCGTCCTCTCAATGAAAATGGTCCAAATGCGCTGTCACCGCACGGCTAATCATCTTTCGGTTCTCACTCATGTTGGAATAGGATCCATTGATCCTTTTGCGTCTGTCACTACGCCTAGCACTCGTGAGTTTGAAGGTCGTCACAGTCATCCCTTCCCAGATCCTACTCGGAATACCACAGACAAGGTTTAGACTTTTCGGATCTCAGGAATGGCCGCCAGTAATTCTAGCCTATACCACGAAGGTTCTAATCTTAGATTAGAAACCCAAAAGATATGCACTCAAGCTATTGCAGATAGAACGGAGGTGGTTGTCAGGCACGCGTTCATAGGTGAGAATAATGATGAGTGTCACGGATCATCACATTCATCAACTTGAAGTGCGAGTGAATATCTTAGAATAGAAACAAGCATGATAGAATGGAAAACAATAGTAATTGCATTAATTCATCGAGACACAGCAGAGCTCCTCACCCCCAACCATGGGGTTTAGAGACTCATGCTGTCAGAAATACAATATGAAACGTGTAAAGTGTCATGAGGTGTGTAAATACAATAGCAAAAGGTCCTATTTATAGAGAGCTAGTAGCCTAGGGTTTACAGAAATAAGTAAATGATGCAGAAATCCACTTCCGGGCCCACTTGGTGTGTGCTTGGGCTGAGCATTGAAGCTTTCACGTGTAGAGGCTTCTCTTGGAGTTAAACGCCAGCTTTTGTGCCAGTTTGGGCGTTTAACTCCAGCTTTTATGCCAGTTCTGGTGTTTTGACGCCAGAATTTTTATGCTGACTTGGAACGCCGGTTTGGGCTATCAAATCTCGAGTAAAGTATGGACTATTATATATTTCTGGAAAGCTCAGAATGTCTAATTTCCAACTCAATTGAGAGCGTGCCAATTGGGCTTCTGTAACTCCAAAAAATCCACTTCGAGTGCAGGGAGGTCAGAATCCAACAGCCTCTGCAGTCCTTTTTCAGCCTCTGAATCAGATTTTTGCTCAGGTCCCTCAATTTTAGCCAGAAAATACCTGAAATCACAAAAAAACATACAAACTCATAGTAAAGTCTAGAAATATAATTTTTGAATAAAAACTAATAAAAACTAACTAAAATATACTAAAAACATACTAAAAATAATGCCAAAAAGTGTATAAATTATCCGCTCATCACAACACCAAACTTAAATTGTTGCTTGTCCCCAAGCAACTAAAAACAAAGTAGGATAAAAAGAAGAGAATATACAATAAATTCCAAAAACATCTATGAAGATCAGTCTTAATTAGATGAGCGGGGCTATTAGCTTTTTGCTTCTGAACAATTTTGGTATCTCACTTTATCCTTTGAAGCTCAGAATGATTGGCATCTATAGGAACTCAGAATTCAGATAGTGTTATTGATTCTCCTAGTTTAGTATGTTGATTCTTGAACACAGTTACTTTATGAGTCTTGGCCGTGACCCTAAGCATTTTGTTTTCCAGTATTACCATCGGATACATAAATGCCACAGACACATAACTGGGTGAACCTTTTCAGATTGTGACTCAGCTTTGCTAGAGTCCCCAATTAGAGGTGTCCAGAGCTCTTAAGCACACTCTTTTTGCTTTGGAGCACGACTTTAACCGCTCAGTCTCAAGCTTTTCACTTGACACCTTCACGCCACAAGCATATGGTTAGGGACAGCTTGGTTTAGCCGCTTAGGCTAGGATTTTATTCCTGTGGGCCCTCCTATCCATTGATGCTCAAAGCCTTGGATCCTTTTTACCCTTGCCTTTTGGTTTAAAGGGCTATTGGCTTTTTCTGCTTGATTTTTGTTTTTCTCTCTTCTTCTTTCTTTTTTTTCTTTTCTATTTTTTTTCCATATTTTTTTCACTGCTTTTTCTTGCTTCAAGAACCAATTTTTTTATTTTTCAGATTATCAAATAACATTTCTCCTTTTTCATCATTCTTTCAAGAGCCAACAATTTTAACATACATAAACAAAAAATTCAAAAATATGCACTGTTCAAGCATTCATTCAGAAAATAAAAAGTATTACCACCACATCAAAATAATTAAACTGTTTTAAAATTCGAAATTCATGTACTTCTTTTTCTTTTGCAATTAAAAACATTTTTCATTTAAGAAAGGTGATGGATTCATAGGACATTCATATCTTTAAGGCATAGACACTAAGATATTAATGATCATGTAGTAAAGACACAAACATAGATAGAACATCAAGCGTAGAAATAAAAAAACAGAAAAATAAGAACAAGGAAATTAAAGAACGGGTCCACCTTAGTGATGGCGGCTAGTTCTCCTTCTTGAGGATCCTATGGAGTGCTTGAGCTCCTCAATGTCTCTTCCTTGCCTTTGTTGCTCCTCTCTGATTTCATGGAGGATAATGGGTTGCTTTTGTTGAGGTCCATGAGTGGGCTCTCTTGTTTGCTCCATCCTTTTTCTAGTGATGGACTTTTGAGATGAATCTCTCCATTTCCCATGACTCAGAGGTGGAAGCTTTTGCCTTCCCTTTCCTCTTTCTAGAGGTTTCTCCGGCCTTAGGTGCCATAAATGGAGTATTTAGGGAAGGGTGTTATTGGAATGTGTGAAGAAGAGAGAGGATGAGTTGAAGTAGGTGGGGATCCTGTGGGGTCCACAGATCCTGAGGTGCCAAGGATTTCTCATCCCTACACCATTCTGGCGTGTAAACGCCCCTTTGACTGCCAATCCTGGCATTAAACGCCAGGTTGCTGCCCATTTCTGGCGTTTAACGCCAGCTTTTCTTCCCTTTCTGGCGTTTAACGCCAGCTTGGTGCCCTTTTCTGGCGTTAAACGCCAGTAAGCTCCTCCTCCAGGGTGTGCTATTTTTAATGCTATTTTTCATTCTGTTTTGCTTTTTCAGTTGTTTTTGTAACTCCACATGATCATCAACCTAAAGAAAATATAAAATAACAATGAAAAATAAATATATATAATTAAAGAACATTGGGTTGCCTCCCAATAAGCGCTTCTTTATTGTCTTTAGCTGGACCTTGACTGAGCTTTATTCTAGTCTCAGTTTTGAGCATTCTTGCTCAAAATTGCTTTCAAGATAATGTTTGATTCTCTGTTCATTAACAATGAACTTTTTGTCAGAGTCAATATCCTGAAGCTCAACATATCCATATGGTGACACACTTGTAATCACATATGGTCCCCTCCACTGGGATTTCAATTTCCTCGGGAATAATCTGAGCCTAGAGTTAAACAGTAGAACCTTCTGTCCTGGTTCAAAGACTCTAGATGACAGTTTCTTGTCATGCCACCTTTTTGCTTTCTCCTTATAAATTTTTGCATTTTCAAAAGCATTGAGTCTGAATTCCTCTAGCTCATTTAGCTGGAGCAATCTTTTCTCTCCAGCTAACTTAGCATCCAGGTTTAGGAATCTGGTTGCCCAATAGGCTTTATGTTCCAGTTCCACCGGCAGATGACAGGCCTTTCCATACATAAGCTGGTATGGAGAGGTTCCTATAGGAGTCTTGAATGCTGTTCTATATGCCCACAGAGCATCGTCCAAGGTTTATGCCCAATCCTTTCTACGGGCAATTACAGTCCGTTCCAGGATTCTTTTTAGTTCTCTATTAAAGACTTCAGCTTGCCCATTTGTCTGTGGATGATATGGAGTTGCTACTTTGTGGCTAATTCCATATCAGACCATCGCAGAGTGCAGCTGTTTATTGCAGAAATGAGTGCCCCCGTCACTGATTAGTACTCTGAGAACACCAAATCTGCTGAAGATATGTTTCTAGAAGAATTTCAGCACAGTCTTAGTATCATTAGTGGGTGTGGCAATTGTTTCTACCCATATAGATACGTAGTCTACTGCCACCAGAATGTAAGTGTTTGAGTATGATGGTGGGAAAGGACCCATGAAGTCAATACCCCATACATCAAACAACTTAATCTCTAAGATCTCTTGTTGAGGCATGGCATAACTATGGGGCAAGTTGCCAGCTCTTTGGCAACTATCACAGTTACACACAAACTCTCAGGCATCTCTGTGGAGGGTAGGCCAGTAGAACCCACATTGGAGGACCTTAGTGGTTGTTCGCTCACCTCCAAAATGTCCTCCATATTGTGATCCATGGCAATGCCATAGGATATTCTGTGCCTCTTCTCTGGGCACGCATCTGTGGATCAGTCCGTCTGCACATCTCTTAAAGAGATATGGTTCATCCCATAAGTAGTACTTTGCATCAGAAATTAGTTTTTTTGTTTGCTGCCTGTTGTACTCCTTGGTTATGAACCTTACAGCTTTATAATTTGCAATGGCTGCAAAACCATGGTGCTTCCTGAATGGCGAAGAGTTGCTCATCCAGAAAGGTCTCAAAGATCTCAGTAGGAGGGAGGGACGCCCCTGCTACTGGTTCTATCCGGGACAGGTGATCAGCTACCTGGTTCTCTGTCCCTTTTCTGTCTCTTATTTCTATATCAAACTCTTGCAGAAGCAACACCCATCTTATGAGCCTGGGTTTTGAATCCTGCTTTGTGAGTAGATATTTAAGAGCAGCATGTTTAGTATACACAATCACTTTTGAGCCTACTAGATAGGATCTAAACTTGTCAATGGCATAAACCACTGCAAGTAACTCTTTTTCTGTGGTTGTGTAATTCTTCTGTGCATCATTTAAAACACGGCTAGCATAGTAAATGACGTGCAAAAGCTTGTTATGCCTCTGTCCCAACACTGCACCAATGGCATGGTCACTGGCATCACACATTAGTTCGAATGGTAATGTCCAGTCTGGTGCAGAGATAACTGGTGCTGTGACCAACTTAGCTTTCAGAGTTTCAAACACCTGCAGATACTCTGTGTCAAACACAAATGGTGTGTCAGCAGCTAGCAGATTGCTCGGAAGTTTTGCAATTTTTGAAAAATCCTTTATAAACCTTCTATAGAATCCTGCATGTCCCAGAAAGCTTTTGATTGCCTTAACATTGGCAGGTGGTGGTAATTTTTCAATTACTTCTACTTTAGCTTGATCCACCTCTATTCCCTTGTTTGAAATTTTATGCCCAAGGACAATTCCTTCAGTCACCATAAAGTGACATTTTTTCCAGTTTAAAATTAGGTTAGTCTCTTGGCATCTTTTCAAAACAAGTGCTAAATGGTCAAGACAGGAGCTGAATGAGTCTCCAAATACTGAAAAGCCATCCATGAAGACTTCCAGAAATTTCTCTACCATATCAGAGAAGATAGAGAGCATGCACCTCTGAAAGGTTGCAGGTGCATTACACAGACCAAAGGGCATCCTTCTGTAGGCAAATACCCCAGAAGGACATGTGAATGCGGTTTTCTCTTGGCCCTGAGGATCTACTGCAATTTGGTTGTATCCTGAATAGCCATCCAAAAAGCAGTAGTATTCATGACCTGCTAGTCTCTCTAGTATCTGGTCTATGAATGGTAAAGGAAAATGATCCTTTCTGGTGGCTGTATTGAGCCTTCTATAGTCAATACACATACGCCACCCTGTAACTGTTCTTGTAGGAACCAGTTCATTCTTTTCATTATGAACCACTGTCATTCCTCCCTTCTTAGGGACAACATGGACAGGGCTCACCCAGGGGCTATCAGAAATAGGATAAATAATCCCAGCCTCTAGTAACTTAGTGACCTTTTTCTGCACCACTTCCTTCATAGCTGGATTTAGCCGCCTCTGTGGTTGAACCACTGGCTTAGCATCATCCTCCAATAGGATCTTGTGCATGCATCTTGCTGGGCTAATGCCCTTAAGATCACTTATGGACCACCCAAGAGCTGTCTTGTGTGTCCTTAGCACTTGAATTAGTGCTTTCTCTTCCTGTGGATTTAAAATAGAGCTTATGATCACCAGAAAAGTGTCACCTTCTCCCAGAAATGCATATTTCAGGGATGGTGGTAGTGGTTTGAGCTCAGGTTTAGGAGGCTTATCCTCTTCCTGATAAATTTTCAGAGGTTCTTTTATTTTCTCTGGTTCTTCCAGGTCAGGCTGAACATCTTTAAAGATGTCCTCTAGCTCTGATTTGAGACTCTCAGTCATATTGATCTCTTCCACCAAAGAGTCAATAATATCAATGCTCATGCAGTCATTTGATGTGTCTAGATGCTGCATAGCTTTGACAACATTTAACTTGAACTCATCCTCATTGACTCTCAGAGTCACTTCCCCTTTTTGGACATCAATAAGAGTTCGTCCAGTTGCTAGAAAAGATCTTCCTAGAATGAGAGTTGCACTCTTGTGCTCCTCCATTTCCAGCACTACAAAGTCAGTAGGAAAGGCAAATGGCCCAACCTTGACAATCATGTCCTCAATTATGCATGATGGGTATTTAATGGAGCCATCAGCAAGTTGAAGACATATCCGGGTTGGTTTGACTTCTTCAGTCAAGCCAAGTTTTCTGATAGTAGATGCAGGTATTAGGTTGATACTTGCTCCAAGGTCACATAGAGCTGTCTTGGTACAAGCATCCTCTAATGTGCATGGTATCATAAAGCTTCCCAGATCTGTAAGCTTCTCTGGTAAGCTTTTCAGAATGACTGCACTGCATTCTTCAGTGAGAAACACCTTTTTAGTTTCTCTCCAATCCTTCTTATGACTTAAGATCTCTTTCATGAACTTAGCATAAGAGGGTATTTGCTCAAGTGCCTCTGCGAACGGGATCTTTACTCAAGAGTCCTGAGATAGTCTGCAAAGCGGGCAAATTGTTTATCCTGTTCCGCTTGGCGGAGTTTCTGAGGATAAGGAATCTTGGCTTTATATTCTTCAACCTTAGTTGCTGCAGGTTTATTCCTACAGAGTTGGTTGGAGAAGCCTTCTTAGAGGGGTTACTATCAGCACTTGCAGGTGTCTGATCCCTCATTGGCGTTTGAACGCCAAGATTGGGTGCTGGATGGGCGTTTAACGCCAGCTTCCCACCCTTTTCTGGCGTTTGAACGCCAGAACTGGGCAAGGAATGGGCGTTCAACGCCAACTTTTCTCCCTTTTCTGGCGTTTGCACGCCAGAAGTGGGCATCCACTGGGTGTTTAACGCCAATCTTTCACCCTTTTCTGGCATTTGAATGCCAGAATTATTCCTCTCTGGGCTCTTGCTGTCCTCAGAGGGATTTTGGGCAGTGGTTTGGTCATCCTCTGTCAGTTGTTCCTTTCTTGGCTTTCTGCTACTTTGAGCTGATTTATTCAATGTCTTCCCGCTCCTTAGTTGAACAGCTTGGCATTCTTCTGTTATCTATTTAGATAGCTACTGTCTTGTCTGATTCAATTGTGCTTCCATATTCTTGTTAGCATTTTTAGTGTCTTGGAGCATCTCTTTAAATTCTGCTAATTGTTTTGTCATAAGGAGTAATTGTTGATTAAGCTCAATAATCTGTTCTTGAGGATTAGGATCAGTAGTTACTGCCCTAGCCTCTTCTTTTATGGAGGACTCACTACTAGAGTACAAATATTGATTTCTAGCAACCGTATCTATGAGTTCTTGAGCTTCTTCAATCATCTTTCTCATGTGTATAGATCCACCAGCTGAGTGGTCTAGAGACATCTGAGCTTTTTCTGTAAGCCCATAGTAGAAGATGTCTAATTGTACCCACTCTGAAAATATTTCTGAGGGGCATTTCCTTAGCATCCCTCTGTACCTCTCCCAGGCATTATAAAAGGATTCATGATCCTCTTGTTTAAAGCCTTGGATGTCCAGCCTTAGCTGTGTCATCTTTTTTATAGGGTAAAATTGATTCAGAAATTTGTCTAATAACTGTCTCCATGTTTTTATGCTTGCTGTGGGTTGGTTATTTAACCACCTCTTAGCTTGATCTTTTACAGCAAATAGAAACAGTAATAATATGTAGACATCCTTATCCACTTCTTTATCACATACTGTGTCAGCAATTTGTAAGAATTGTGCCAGAAACTCAGTAGGTTCTTCCTGTAGAAGACCGGAATACTGGCAATTTTGCTGCACCATGATAATGAGCTGAGGATTTAGCTCAAAATTGCTTGCTTTGATGGGAGGTATACAGATGTTACTCCCATATACAGCTGTAATGGGGTTAACATATGACCCCAGAGTCTTTCTGGACTGTTCACTTCCACTTATGTCCATGATGGAGAAAAGGGAATTGATATGAATTGCAATTAAATTATATTTTTAATTTTTTTATTTTATTTAATTAAAAGTAACCGGAAAAAAATAAAACAAAATAAGTCGAAGATAAAATAAAACTTTCGAAAATTAGAAGAAAATGAAATAAAAGCAAATTGAAAACTAAATTAATTAATTAATTAAAAAGATTTTGGAAAAAAATGCTTAGTTAATTTCGAAATATGAAAGAGAAAAGTAGTTAAGTGATTTTTTTGAAAAAGATTTTGAAATTAGCAATAAAAAAGATATGATTGAAAATTATTTTGAAAAAGATATGATTGAGAAGATATGATTGTAATTTATTGAAAAAGATATGATTGAAAAGATATGATTGAAGAAATTAAAAAGATTTTATTTTTGAAAAAGATTTGAAAAGATCAATTTTTGAAATTAGAATTTTGACTTGACTAAAAAAAAGATATGATTTTGAAAATCTTTGACTAATTTAATGCAAAATTTCAAAATTTATGAGTAAAATAAGGAAAAGATATTTTTTTATTTTTGAATTTTAATGAGGAAAGAGAAAAATAACAAAATGACACTAAACTTAGAAATTTTAGATAAAAAAAAAAGAGAACAAACAAGAAAACTTTGAATGTCAAGATGAACACCAAGAACACTTTGAAGATCAAGATGAACACCAAGAACAAATTTTTGAAAAATTTTTAAGTAAATAAAAGCACAAGGGACACCAAACTTAAAATTTTTAGAAAATCAAACACAAATTTTCGAAAATTTAAAGGAAAACACAAAGACACCAAACTTAGAATTTTTAAAGATCAAGAAAGAACTAGGAACATGCAAATTCGAAAAATTGAAAGAAAATAAAAGCATGCAATTGACACCAAACTTAAAATATGAAACTAAACTCAAATAAAAGACTCTAAACCAACAAAAATAAATTATTCCTAATCTAAGCAACAAGATAAACCGTCAGTTGTCCAAACTCGAACAATCCCCGGCAACGGCGCCAAAAACTTGGTGCACGAAATCACAATCACACTTTTGTAATTCCGCACAACTAACCAGCAAGTACACTGGGTCGTCCAAGTAATACCTTACGTGAGTAAGGGTCGATCCCATGGAGATTGTCGGCTTGAAGCAAGCTATGGTTATCTTGTAACTCTTATTCAGGATATCAATAATTCTCATATTTAATTGTAAAAAGTAAAAGAACATGAAATAAATACTTGTTTTGCAGTAATGGAGAACAGGTTGAGGTTTTGGAGATGCTCTATCTTCTGAATCTCTGCTTTCCTACTGTCTTCTTCTTCATGCACGCAAGGCTCCTTCCATGGCAAGCTGTATGTTGGTGGATCACCGTTGTCAATGGCTACCATCCGTCCTCTCAGTGAAAATGGTCCAAATGCGTTGTCACCGCACGCCTAATCATCTGTCGGTTCTCACTCATGTTGGAATAGGATCCATTGATCCTTTTGCGTCTGTCACTACGCCCAGCACTCATGAGTTTGAAGCTCGTCACAGTCATCCTTTCCCAGATCCTACTCGGAATACCACAAACAAGGTTTAGACTTTTCGGATATCAGGAATGGCCGCCAGTAATTCTAGCCTATACCACGAAGGTTCTAATCTTATATTAGAAACCCAAGAGATATGCACTCAAGCTATTGCAGATAGAACGGAGGTGGTTGTCAGGCACGCGCTCATAGGTGAGAATAATGATGAGTGTCACGGATCATCACATTCATCAACTTGAAGTGCGAGTGAATATCTTAGAATAGAAACAAGCATGATAGAATGGAAAACAGTAGTAATTGCATTAATTCATCGAGACACAGCAGAGCTCCTCACCCCCAACCATGGGGTTTAGAGACTCATGCTGTCAGAAATACAATATGAAACGTGTAAAGTGTCATGAGGTGTGTAAATACAATAGCAAAAGGTCCTATTTATAGAGAGCTAGTAGCCTAGGGTTTACAGAAATAAGTAAATGATGCATAAATCCACTTTTGGGCCCACTTGGTGTGTACTTGGGCTGAGCATTGAAGCTTTCACGTGTAGAGGCTTCTCTTGGAGTTAAACGCTAGCTTTTGTGCCAGTTTGGGCGTTTAACTCCAGCTTTTATGCCAGTTCTGGCGTTTTGACGCCAGAATTTTTATGCTGACTTAGAACGCCGATTTGGGCCATCAAAGCTCGAGCAAAGTATGAACTATTATATATTTCTGGAAAGCCCAGGATGTCTACTGTCCAACGCAATTAAGAGCGTGCCAATTGGGCTTCTGTAGCTCCAGAAAATTCACTTCAAGTGCAGGGAGGTCAGAATCCAACAACATATGCAGTCCTTTTTCAGCCTCTGAATCAGATTTTTGCTCAGGTCCCTCAATTTCAGCCAGAAAATATCTGAAATCACAAAAAAATACACAAACTCATAGTAAAGTCCAGAAATATGATTTTTGAATAAAAACTAACTAAAATATACTAAAAACATACTAAAAACAATGCCAAAAATCGTATAAATTATCCGCTCATCAGGAGCCTACCGATTACAAACCATAAATATGATTTTAACGAGGCTTGCCTACCTGCACCTTTGTAATCAAAGGTCCATCCATACATCTAAAATCTTATACTTTCTACTTTACTATATCTTCCATTGAGCATTTTAATCTCTTTTCGAATTAAAGATATTATTCTGCTGACTTCTATTCAGAGTCGAACTCATCAGACTCCGCCGATCAAATTACAAATTGCCGATCTTTATCCAGAATCAAATAAACTGGATAAACAGATAGCCGATCTATAACAAAACAAATCGGATAAACCGATTGACGATCTTTATCTATAATCAAACAAACTAGGTAAACAGATAGCCGATCTATAACCATACAAATCAGATAAACCGATTGTCGATCTTTATCTAGTATAAAACAAACTAGATAACAAACTACCGATCTATCAATCAAATTGGTCTTCACCAATTACCGATCTATCAATCAAATTGGTCTTCACCAAATTACCGATCTATCAGTCAAATCGGTCTGCACCGACCATATAACAAATCGCCGAACTTTATTAGATATTCCTATCTCTTTAATTATATCTTTATTAGATATACATATCAGACACCTAATGACTATGGTCATACCAGACATACAGTCAAACATACTACCATCAGATACCTAATGCAACCGCATCAATCAAACAAACAGATACTAAACACATTTTTAAATGTTGCATCTAAACCATCACATTGTGTTTAGATACCAATAATAACACATTTCAAACAGCCACAACAAGGGCCAAGCATCTATTGAATGAACAAAGTAAAAGATCTCAAAACAAACGTACAAATTCCACCAGATAACTAAAAATCTACCCAACATTTTCATCATCTTCTTCAACATTACCAGCATACCACTCTTTAACATAAATAACTGTTTAATAAAGCAACTTGAACTGGGGGCTTCCAAGGCCATATTAGTCACCGAGTTATGAACTCACTCAGAGGTCGACTTATGATTCATTACAAGCTTAACCTGCTTCATTAAACATATTTCCAGGCTAAGCTTGGGGCTATGATCCGGCCGTTACAAATCCAATACCTTAACTCGGCATTATACACCATAACTCGGCAATTTGCGTCATGACTTGGCGGTTACACGTTATAATCGGACTCAATGGACTACATCCTAGAATAAAACTGTCTGACCAGGTATTTATTACTTATTAAACCTAATAACTACTTATCAATTCAAATAAAGAACATAACTGACCTATCTTACTTTACCTATAAAGGTATGGTGTTTTATCCTCAATAGATATACACTGAATTCTCAGTACTAACTTAAGCATCGGAGTGCCTTTTGCAGGTACACTCCCCCTTTTCTCGTGCTCTCCGTGACGTGACACCCCTCTGGACGAGAAGGTCGGACCATCCCAGCTTATAGGTCGGCGCTGAAGGCCAAAGCTTGGTGTTAAAGGCCAAAGCTCGGTGTCGACTCCCTTAGCCGAGGTTAAGTCCAGGTTGTTCACACAAGAACAGATATAAAATAAAATATTAGAATTATCGATTAACATAAATATAAGAAAGAATAATGATAATTACTAAAAAGATATAAACTAAAATATTAAAAATTATTGACAAATCTCAACATAATTAATCATTAAATATTAATTTGTATATAATTGATTACATAATATTTTTCTAAAAAGTAGTTGAGAAGAGAGATGTATCCAAACTGGCATTAGAATAACCACGCCAACATGCTTGTCATCAGAATGTAACCCGTTGTAGAATTAGAATTATTGAATGTTTTATTATTGACTCACTAAAATATAAGAAATAATAATAATAATAATTAAAAAATATGAAATAGAATATTAGAATTATGAATAAATTATCATTTGTACCCATGAAAAATGTGAACGCTGAAAAATGTACCCATCAAATAAGGAAACTAATGTTGTACCCATCAAAGATGGATTCCGTGTTACGCCCGAACTTTAATTTTTTGTTGACTTTTTGACGAAATTCCAAAATTACCATGTCCTTTGTCTTCAACCCCCCCTCTCTCTCTCTCTCTCCCCACCCAACAACAATAACAATCACCCCACCAACACCCTTTCCTCCGCTATTCAGAGGTCATCGCCGCCATCAAGCACAACAGAAAAAACGGAAAGAGTCAATGAGTTCCAATGAGCTACACATGTATCGAACCTGAAGCAGTGAGCAGCTATAATTACCTAGAAACAACTAATTCAACTGAACACAGGGCTTCAATTTCAAATGAACAATTCTTTAAATAAAACCAGAGGAAAGGTTCTAGGGTTTTGATTTTCTGGCCAGAGATTGAAGAACACAAAAAATAGAAATTAGGGTGTCTTCAAGTTTGAATCTTTGGGTAATCCACAATAATGGCATCAATGAGAAGAGCGAGCTTTGGTAGTACTCCAATAAACTAAGACACAAACACTCTAGATTTATAATTGGAGGAAGATGGTGGCGTGCGACGCACATCTAATAGTGACGTCGAGGATGGTGTCGTCGCAAAGGGGAAGGTGGAGGATGCAGATCTTGAACCGACTGAGGAAGGGGTTGAGGCAACACCACCAAAGCCACCGAATCAGAACTTGCACGCGATGATATTGGGAGACATAGAGATGCATGAGGTGGAGGTCGCTGTCGATTTTCTTTTTGTGGTTGTTGATGAGCTTGAGATAGTGTTTTTTGCCGTAGAAGGAGTGGAGGTGGTGGGTGGTGTTGGGATAGAGGAGAAGCACATTTGAGATGAAGAACGGTGTTTGCATCGTCAACAATGCCAAAGGCGCGAGCTTTGGTAACCAATGGATACACTGTTAGTTTTCTTATTTGATGGATATATTTGTTAGTGTTCACATATTTCATAGACACAAATGGTAATTTATTTTAGAATTATTGACAAATCTCAACATAAATAAATGTTAATTTATGTATGATTGATTACACTGTAAAAAACATATACAAACTAGCACCAAAATATACCATATCAACATGCTTGACGCTAGAGGTAGAGCGTCATATAAGATAAAGGGGGCAATGCAATATGACCTCCCTTAATTATGAGTTTTCTTTACACATTATATATAAAATTTAATTTAGCCCCTTAAAATTTTTATTTTGATCTTTGTTAATTGTATATTTGTTTGCTCTTCTCTAAAAGTTAATATAACTCCACTCTTGTTTGGCGCCAAAATATAACTCGTTATAGAATAATATAATAATAATGATAATGATTATTGATTATTAATGATTGATTCATTGAAATATAAGAAAGAAGCATAATAATAATTACTAAAAAGATATAAAATAAATATTAGAATTATTGATAAATTTAATATAAATAATTATTGAAGCAGTTATACACTCACACTGGTGGATCGAAAAGTTTGGCAAGGCTTGGAGAAGAAGAGGTAATTTACCTTTTACTCACTTTTTCAACTTTTTCTTCGTCTACATATTCACTTTTTAAACTATATTGTTACAGTTGGAACAACTAGGGAAGAGAGTTGGTAGAGGAGAGTTGTGGACCTTAATGCACAAATGACTTAATGGCTCCTATATCTATGATGCAGCTCAGTCTATTGGTGTAAGTAATGTGTTGGAAATCGATAAGTTGTTTCTAGTAGGTTTTATTTTTAAAATTGTATTGAAAGTCTATGCGGTTAGCAACTAGCTAATAAATGTTTATGTTTGGTTATCTATGTGTGTAGGAAAGAATTATGGAGATTGAGTAAGATGATGAATCCTCTAGACTGTTGTCTCAGAATAATTCGCTTGCTCAAGCTCTCGAAAAAGAGCACTCAGGTAGAGTGCGTGGCATGGGTATCGGATGACTTCTAATCAAGTCTTCAGTACGAATTTTCATTAGCCGAGTAATGGAGCTCAAAGAGAGGAGGCCAAGGGTGCTGCTTGAACTACAAGCAGAGCTGGCGGCCGAGAATATAAAAAGGAAGACAATGGAGGATGAAGTAGCAGCTGAGAAGACAAAAAGGTAGGCAGTGGAGGATGAAGTAGCAGCTGAAAAGATAAAGATGAAGGCAATGGAGAGTACTCCAAGATGTCTAATTCAAGGACAAGGTGGGGAGCTGTCAACAGACATCGCTGCATGGATGAATTCGTTGGAGGGACAAAATAGAAAGTAGATCTTAGGATTGAAAATTATTATTTTTTTAATATACACTTTTTTGTTGACTATGTGACTCTTATTAAGGAATAGATTTTATTGATATTTGGATGAATATATGAATTTGCTTTATAGTTTTGCTAATGCTGTTTACCATCAATTTATTTTTTCAGATACAAAATAATTAAGATTTGTAATATTAAGAAAATAAAAAAAATACCTAGTACTAGGGGTGCACATGAGGCCAGGTGAAACCGGGTTCGTTTTGACTCGGACCCTACCCTAAATAATAACCGGATCTATTTTTGAGACCCTTACCTGGTCCTAGACCCGGTAAAATCACACTACTTTTGGGCTGCACTAAAACCAGGTCTCTACCGGGTGAAGTTCGGGTCTTGATAAATTTTATGTCAAAAAATTATGATGCACTCATTTATAATAAAAGAAAAAAGAACTTGTTACAGAGAAGTTGATAACCATACTTGAACTTGAATTTGTGCATAAATTCGAATTTCATGCTTTTTTGATCTATTTCCTAATTCAACAAATGTGATTAAAAATAAAACAATAAACTTATAATTAATATTACATAATATTAGAATTAATTTAACATATATACATTTTTTAGTCTCCCTAGGGTGCACATGGGTCGAGTGAAGCCGGGTTCACATTGACCCGGACCCGACTCTAAATAATGACCAGATCTATTTTTGAGACCCTTATCCGGTCCTAGACTCGGAAAAATCACACCAAATTAGCCCCAAAGTATTCGGGTCCGGGCTGAATCTTCGAGTCGGGCCGGGTCATGTGCGCCCTTACTAGTACATTCGTATTAAAAAAAGCGTTGATTGCCGGTGCAAAATACAATATTTTTGCGGCCATTAAGCCGAGGAAATAGCGGCGGTTACAAAATGACTGGAAATAAATTTAAAATTATTGAATATCTGATAGCGGCAGTTTTCAACCGGCGCTAAATAAATTTGAAAAACAGAACTGTCCTTAAATAGCAGCGGTTTTAAACCATCAAGAAATTAGAATCGAATTCAAGGTTCTTAAAATTGAAACCGTCGCTAAATCAACCGACGTTAATCGTTGATTTAGTAGCGATTGTGTCCGCCGCAAAATTAAATCTCCATCTTCTAAACCGCAACGTTTCTTTAAACTGTCGCAAATACCTAAAAAGTTGCCGCAACTTGCCGATTCTTTTGTAGTGTTTGCATAAGTTTTTTTAAAACAATAAAAAAAAAAAATACAAATTGTCATCAAAATACACTACATTAATATTTTTTGTATTATAATACAACTTCTTGTAGAATAATATGACGATTGTGCACTAGAATATATCGCACTTAAATTGTAGTGGTTAAGGCGGATTAATATGTCCTTTATAAATGGCACCAAGTTAAGCTATAGTAAGAAATTGAGTAAAGTCTTTGGACTCTGATGCACTACTTTACGTATTTTATTTTAATGTTCAAACTCTAGATGCAATTTTTACTAATATTAAAAGCATGACATATACGTAAACAAAACTGAAACAATGTATATAGAAAATTAGCTGTTTTTTATTTAAAAGGTGGAAAACCCTAAAAACATGTACAAAAAATGTTTAAAAGATTATTTGTAGTCAAGAATCTAATTTTTAATTGACTCAATAATGTTATATCCATTATTAATTTTGTAAATTTGAATATGAATTTCAGTTAAATATAGACATTCACAATAATACATTTATAACAATATTAAAAATTTATGTTAGCTTATCATTAATTATTTTTTCAGTAAAATATATTTTTTATATTTATATAAAATTTTAAAATTATTCTTAACATTTAATTTGATTTAATTTTTTTGAAATAGATTTTTAATTTTATTTTACTATTTAAATATATTAAATTTTTATTTTTTACTATTAGAAACAAAAGAGAAATATGAAAAAAGAGTCGTCTATTATCGAATGAGTTCTAGAATAATACAATATACAAGATTATATATAGATACTATAAGAATCAAAGCAATAAGAGCGTAATATCCTATAAAAAATATACAGATATGTTAATCATTATAATTGATCCTAATTACACTCTAACATCCGTCCTCAAATTCAAATGGGAGCTAAAGATACCATCTTGAGTTTGGACACTAGAGTCCAAAAACGAGTAGGATGATGAGCCTTCGTGAATATATCAGTTCCAGAGTCCCAACAACTACGAGACGAACAACATCAATAAGGAGATGTTGCCGGACAAAATGACAATCAATCTCAATGTGTTTGGTGTATTCATAAAAAATACCATGAGCAATCTGAATAGCACTGCAGTTGTCATAATAAACATTAGTTGGGGGCGACTGAGGGGCACCCAAGTCTTCGAGAAGTCAACGAATCGAGACAACTTCCGCAGTGGTGTTAACAAGAGCACGATATTTAGCTTTGGTGCTTGATCAAGCAGTGAACATTTGTTCTTAGCTCGCCAGAAAATGAGAGAGTCACCAAGAAATAAACAATAACTAGTAGTAGAATGACGATCAGTGGGATCACCAACCCAATCAGCATCTTAGTACGCTTGAAGGGTTAAGAATGAATGGGCAGAAAATTGAAGACCATGAAACAGAGTGCCTTTGATGTAGCGAAGAACTACAACATAGTGAGTAGTATGAGGAGCTGACAGTAGCAGGCTAAAAACATGAACTGCACAGGCAATGTCTGATCGTGTGATAGTCAAGTAGACAAGACCTCCAACTAACTGTCGATAAATAGTAGGATTATCCAAAACAGTGTCATATATAGGAGTAAACCGAACATTAGGCTTAAGAAGATTAGAAGCATAGTTAGCTTGAGAGAGACAGATATCGTTGACGAATGGATTTTTGCTAGTAAAGAATTCACAAAATAAACTCTCGTTGCTAGTATAGTTTCTAAACCAACAAAGAATCCTTTCGTACAAAAGTTTGGTTGTCACTTAAGCAAACCCAACAAAAATATAAACCAAAGTATTTAAACCTCGGGTCGTCTCTCAAGGAATTGCAGGGAGGTGTTCTTGTTATTGGTTATGGGATTGTATCTTTTTGTGTTTTTGAAAGGTTGAACAGGGAATGTAAAAGGCAAGAAAGTAAATTAATAACTAGAAAAGCTCTTGGCAAGGTATGAGAACTGGACATCCTATCCTAGCTATCCTTATCAATTGTGATGAGAATTGTTCATTGCTCCCACTTAGTTAACCTCTAACTATGGAGGAAAGTCAAGTGGACCAATCAATTTGATTCCTCAAGTCCTAGTCAACTCCTAAAGAAAGACTAGTTTTAGAGGGATCCAAATCAACTAGCAACTTTCAATTATCAATCAGCAAAGGAGTTTGACAACTCAAGAGTCTCCAATTACTCTACCAAAGCCAAGAAGGAATAAAAAGCTAATTTAAAACCCTCCCAGGCATTTTATCAAATACTTGGAAGGCATAACATAAAAACATAGAAAAGTAATAGGGAATGTAAAATCCAAAACCAACAATTGCAAGCATCAATGATAACAAATAAAGGAAGAAGCAATAAATCTGAAATACCTCAAATTGCATTGAATAGGAAATCAAGACTAACATTAGAATTCATAAAGCTAAATAGGAAAAATAAATAAACCAACAAGAGGAATAGATAAACTAAAGTTCTATAACTAATAAGAGTAGAAGAGAAACTAAATTAAAGGAACATTGAACCTGGAATTGAGAAGAAATAAACCTAAAACTAAGAGAAATCCTAAACCTAGAGAGAGAAAAGAGCCTTTCTCTCCAGAAACTACATCTAAAACCTAAAATTATTGGAATGAATGTTGTGTGAATGAATCCTCCACTCTGCAGCCTCTAATCTGTGTTTTCTGGGTCGAAAACTGGGTCAAAAGGAGCCCAGAAATCGCCCCCAGCGCTTTCTGCAACTTTCTGCACGTGGCGCATGTCACGCGTACGCGTCAGTCACGCGTGCGCGTCGTTTGGCGAAATTCCTTGTCACGCGTACGCATCAGTCACGCGTACGCGTCGCTTGGCTTCTGTGCTAGACACGCGTACGTGTCGCCCATGCGTGCGCGTCGCTGCCAGCTTCTCAAAACTTCATTTTTCGCGTTCCTTCCACTTTTGCATGTTTCCTTTCCATCCTCTACATCATTTCTGCCCTATAAAGCCTAAAAGCACTCAACATACTGATCACGGCATCGAATGGTAATAAAGGATAATTAAAATTGACAGTTTAAAGGCCTAGGAAATATGTTTTCAACTATATCACAGGATTAGGAAGGAATTGTAAAATCATGCAATTTATATGAATAAGTGAGCAACGAATTGATAAAAAACCACTCAAATTAGCACAAGATAAACCATAAAATAGTGGTTTATCAAACTCCCTACACTTAAATATTAGCAAGTCCTCATGCTAAATTCAAGAGAAATTATAAAAGAGTGAAGAGGAATGATAAAACTTATAAAATGCAACCTATCCATATGAATGCAACTAAATACAAAATGCTCTACCTACTTGGTTAAAAGTAAACAAATTCTCCAAGACAAACAAAAATCTGATTCCACTAGTTCAAATCACACAATAAGAGACAAGTACTTGTAAGAAGATAGCTCATAAAAGCAGGGAACATAGAATCAAGCATTGAACCCTCACTGGTAGTGTATATGCACTCTAATCGCTCATGTGTCTAGGGTTAATTCACTCTACTCTTCTCTAGTCATGCTTTCTAAACTTTGTTCTTCATCTAACCAATCAACAAATATTTAGTATACCAATACAAACATCATGAGGTCTTTTCAAGGTTGTAATGGGGCTAAGGTACGGGTGAGGATATATGTATGGCCAAATGAGCTATAATATGAGTTTTTGACTAACCTAAGCTCTCACCTAACACACACACACTCTCTATGTAACTCTAAAATCATGCCTAGCTACCCATAATTCCCACTTTTGTATCACATACTCATGTACCAAATTTTTCTTTAATTTCACCACATATGCATTGATCTTTTTATTAAACTTAACATTGGGGCAATTTTGTCCCCTATTTATTTATTCACTTATATTGTAATTTATTTTTTTATTTTTTTTATTTTTTTTTATTTTTTTTATTTTTTTTTTATTTTTTTTATTTTTTTGAATCATAAAAGCAAACATAACATATCAATGCACATGAGTTTTTTTAATTTTTCTGGTCTCACATGAGTAGGTACCCAAATTCCCAATATTTTGTCAATGAAACACTATACACTTTCATCAACCCAAGTTCCCACAGTTTCCCACACTTAATTGACACACAATCTCTATCTTAAGCTAACCAAAGATTCAATTGGGGTAACTAATTATTTTTCCGCTTAAGGCTAGCAATATGGTAAAATATAGAACAAAAGGGGATTAAAAGGCTCAAGGTGGCTAACAAAGGTGATTGAAAGGGTAGGCTATTTGGGATAAGTGAACTAATAACAAATAATAGCCTCAATCATATGCAAGCATATAAATACACTAAAAAATGGACATACAGAATGGAACAAAATATAAATTGCAGTCATAGAGAAGAAAACACACAAGAATAAAATATTATAGTTAAATAATGTAACCATGTAATTAAGCTCAAATCTTACAGGTTGTGTGTTCTTAACTATAATTCATGTTCCAATTTACAGTCTTCAAACAAGTTTAACACAAATTTTCAATTTAAATTAGTGGAATGCTATAAAAAGGGTCTTGAAAGGAAATTTATTACTTTAATCAAGTAATGGTAAAATATGCACAAAATCAAACAAACATGCAAATACAACAACTAATTTAACAAGGAAAATTAAACATTGGTGTTGAGAAGGAAATAACTAACCCACGGGAGTCGGTATCGACCCCCCACACTTAAAGATTGCACCATCCTCGGTGCATGCTAAGATGTGCAAGTGGACGGGTTGCTACAACTGATGCTTTTCTCCAAAGATTGTGCAGATGGACTTGTCGGTCGCCCCATGTAAAAGTTTTCTGTTTCTCTTCCTCGGTGGCCATCCTGAAAGAAGAGAAAAAAGAAGAAAAGTAATCCAAAAATAAAGATATAGAAAACAAATAAAATATGGGTGGGTTAATTCCAAATAATGAGGGTCTCAACTACATGGTAGCTACAACATGCAAGTGAGAAAACAGTAGAAGCAAATGGCATATCAATTAAATTCATGTCAATGCAAAAATGAACACACGTATCATAAAAGATTGGTATTGACAGATAAATAATATCACCCAACAGTATAAAACAAGTCACTAAGCACCAAAATAATACTAGAAAAGGTATAACAGTTGAATAAGAAAATTTAACACCAATGGAGAAAATAATAAATGTAGAAAAGAAAATAAAAATAAAATTAAAATGCAAGGAAGAAAAATATGCAAATGCAATAAAGATAGAAGTTAAAGAAATGAAGAAGAAGTAAGTAAGAAAGGAGGAAGAAAGAAGGAGAATTGAGAAACAGGGCGCGACGCGTAAGCATCGCCCACGCGTACGTGTGGGTGGTCTGAAAGCGAAAGGACGCGCACGCGTCAGGGACGCGTACGCGTGGGTGTTTTTGTGCTTTTAGCACAATTGCAGTCCCAGACCATCACAAATCTCTGTTCAGCACGCTATTTACGTCGATTGCCATATCCACACGTGCGCGTGCTTGACGCTTCCGCGTGGATTTCCCAAGTTGCAAGTGATGCGCACGCATCCTAGACGCGTACGCGTGGTTCGAATTGTACACAGAGCACACCAGCCGCACGATTCTATCTCAACTTTCTGTTCGTTGGATGGGATAACAAAATTTGGAATCGACACCCACGCGTGGCCTACGCGCACGCGTGGGTTACCCCTTTTTTTATGCAGGATGCAAAATATAGAATGCAGATGATTATGCAGAAATTATGAATAAACACTAATAAAAATAAAATAAAATAAAACTAAGAATAAAAATGAAAGATCATACCATGGTGGGTTGTCTCCCACCTAGCACTGTTAGTTAAAGTCCTTAAGTTGGACATTTGGCGAGCTCCTTGTCATGGCGGCTTGTGCTTGAACTCATCTTGAAACTTCCACCAATGCTTGGACTTCCAATAAGCTCTAACATCTCCAAGTGAATTTCCCAAGCCTTGATGAAATTCTTCACAAGCTTTGAGCTCCCAAAGTTGATCATCTTGTATGCCAGGATCCCAAATCTTTTTCCTACACCCGTCTGTAAGTGGATCATCATTGTTCCAACCAGGTGGTTTAGCCTTGAAATTCTCATGTAAGCACCCAAACATCCTCCTAGACCCATTCAATTGAGAATTATACCAACCCTTGCAATTAGGCCTTGAGCTTCCAACCATAACGAACCTAGGATGCTGTTGCCAACCATTGACCATCTCCCTTTTACTCTTAAAACCGCAAATAGCTCTAAGTTGTCCATCCGTTTCAAGCAGACCATATTCAAGTGGGAAGGTACAGTTGAAGAATAAGAGTTTTACCCACTTGAATGTTGTGTTGGATGGTAGTAACCTCTTGACAAGCTTCTACAACAGTAACCTCTTCCTCTTCAACCATGATATGCCTTGGAGGTTGTACACCCTCCTCAACATCAAATTCAAACGTCTTGGAAGGAGGCTCTATGAATTGAGGTTCCTATGGAGGTTCCACATCTCCTAACTCTTCAACCACTTCCTCTTCTTCAATAATTTCGGCTCCCTCCACTTGCTCTAGTACAAAATCCAGCTCCTTCTTGATGACTTCCACCTCTTGATAACTTTCTTCAATTCCCCCTAATTCTTCAAATGCTCCTTCATCTTCAAAGGTCTCTCCAACCTCCACCTTTTGGGCCTCCTCTTACTTCTTTTGAATTATGAATTCGTGAAATCAATCCATTACATCCCTAAGATGATCCCTTCTCTCTTGTTCCGGGTCAGTAGCATAATTGGGATCATGTTGCTCTTGGATTGATGGATATGGGTATTCTTGCACGGATGGTGGTGGTGCAGTAAAGCTTGAGGGTTGAATATTGGAGGTAGAGGGTTGGTTCACGTGGGATATAAGATTTTAGAGTTTAGAGGTGAGACCAATGAGAGTAGAGATAAGTGTGGTTTGACGCTCTCTTTGCCTTTGGTGAATAACATTAAAGGTATCATTTATGGGAGCATGAGGTGGATAGGAGGATTCATTTGTTGAGAGAAAGGGCTCATGATAGGAAGGTGGTTCATCTTGTTAAGAATATAGAGATGGTGTATATTGAGGTGGTGGTTCTTGAAAGTATGGCTCGTAAGGCTCTTGGTATGGTGGGTAAGGATTAGGGTCATATGGGGGTTTTTGGTGGTAAGGGGCTTGTGAGTATGGTGGTTCAAAATGATATTGAGGAGGGGACTTATAGGTATAGTGTGGCTCATAACCATTGTCCTGGTATGCCTCTTGGAATGGCTCTTAGTCATAGTATGTTGGTGGAGGTTGTTGCCAAGAGGGTTGATCAAATCCTTGTGGCTCCTCCCATCTTTGATTGTCCCATCCTTGATCCAAGCTCTCATTGTGATCTCCTCTTCCTACAACATGATTGTAACCAAACTCATAGCCAAAGGGGTGAGAATTCATAGTACCAAGAGAAATAAAAACTAATAAAAATTAATGAAAATAAACTCCTAAAACTAGAAACACTAACAAAGAAACGAAAAAGCAAAATTATTCACAATATTCACAATAACCAATAATAAGGCACACAATTACAATTCCCCGGCGACGGCGCCATTTTGACGAACGGATTTCTACTAGTAAAGAATTCACAAAAGTAATCACGTTGTAAGTATAGTTTCTAAACCAATAAAGAATCCTTTCATACAAAAACTCATTTGTCACTAAAGCAAACCCAATAAAAATAATAACCAAAGTATTTAAACCTCGAGTCGTCTCTCAAGGAATTGCAGGGAGGTGTATTTATTATTGGTTATGGAAAAATTATCTTTTTGGGTTTTTGAATAAGGAACAAGAAAAGTAAATTGTAAGAAAGTAAATTAATAATTAAGAAAACTCTTGGCAAGGTATGAGAATTAGACGTCCTATCCTAGTTATCCTTATCAATTGTGATGAGAATTGTTCATTGTTCCCACTTAGTTAACCCTTACTAAATAAAGGAAAGTCAAGTGGACAAATCAATTTGATTCCTCAAGTCCTAGTCAACTCGTAATGAAAAACTAGCTTTAGAGAGATCCAAATCAACCAGCAACTTTCAATTCTCAATCAACAAAGCAATTTGATAACTCAAGAGTCTCCAATTACTCTACAAAAGCCAAGAGGACATAAAAAGCTAATTTAAAATCCAACCAAGCATTTTATCAAACACTTGGAAGGCATAACATAAAGACATAGAAGAGGGATAAGAGATAATAAAATCTAAACAACCAATTACAAACATCAATGATAACAAATAAAGGAAGAAGCAATAAACCTGAAATACCTCAAATTGCATTAAATGGAAAATCAAATCTAACATGAAGAGTTCATAAATTTAATTGGAAAGATAAATAAACTAGAATGCTAACACAATTAAAAGTAGAAGAGAAACTAAATTAAAGCAACATTGAACCTGGAATTGAGAAGAAATAAACCTAAAACTAAGAGAAATCCTAAACCCTAGAGAGAGGAGCCTCTCTCTATAGAAACTTCATCTAAAACCTAAATTGTGAATGAATGTGAAGTTGTATAAATGAATTCTTGTGATTCCCCCACTCTGCAGCCCTTAATCTATGTTTTATGGGCCGAAAACTGGGTCAAAAAGAGCCTAGAAATCGCCCCCAGCATTTTTTGATATGTCCAGTACGTGGCTCTATCACGCGTGCGCGTCGCCTAACAGCATGGTAACTATAAAAAATTATATATCATTTTAAAGCTCCAGATGTTATCTTTCCAACGCAACTGGAACCGCGCCATTTGGACCTCTGTAACTCAAGTTATGGTCGATTTAGTACGAAGAGGTCAGGCCTGACAGCTCAGCAATTCCTTCAATTTCTTGTATTCCTTCCACTTTTGCATGCTTTCTTTCCATCCTCTAAGCCATTCCTGTCCTATAAACCCTGAGATCACTTTAACACACATATCAAGGCAACAAATGGTAATAAGAGAGGATTAAACATAGCAAATTTAAGGCCAAAGAAGCATGTTTTCAATCATAGCACAAAATTGGGAAGGATTTGTAAAACATGCGAATTATGTGAATAAGTGTGAGTTTTGTGGATAAAATCCACTCAATTAAGCATAAGATGTACCACGAAATAGTGGTGCATCAATCGTTATCTGAGGATATGACTTCAAGGCAAAAAAAATAACTGAGAGAACCAAGATCTTTCATCTGAAAACTGTGGTGAATGGATGCTTTAAGATCAGAGATACCATTAACATCATCTCCAGTAATGATCATGTGATCAATATACAAAAGTAGAAGAATAACCCCACATTCACTTTTACGAATAAAGAGAGCATTCTCATGAGGGTTGCAAGTGAAACTGATATTGTATATAGTGGTACTGAACTTCTTAAGACTATAAAGTGCCTTATGAAGGAGACAAAATTTGCTAGAAGGACAAAGATATCTCGAGGGTGGTTTCATATAAACTTTCTTTTTCAAATCCTCATTAAAAAAATGCATTCTTCATATCGATCTGACTGAGAGACTATTTTCTGACTAAGTAATGGCAAGAAGAGCGTGAACAGATGTGACATGAGCAACAGGAACAAAAGTCTCTTCATAATCAATACCATATCCTTTCGTACATCTTTGAGCAACCAATCATGTTTTATAGTGATCAATAGAACCATCAGAGTGATTCTTGATCTTGTATACCTATCTACTACGCATGATTTCGTGATCAGAAGGAGGATCAACTAAGTCCCAAGTGTGTGCTTTTTCAAGTGCCTGAATTTCTTCTTGCATTGCTTGCTACCAATTTGGATTTGTGGAGACTTCTCGGAATGACTTAGGTTCATAGTGATAAAGAATAGTAGAAAAACAATAATAATCAAAAAGATAAGGGAGTGGATTTCTTACCCTATAAGAATGATTAGAGGGAGGAGGCATGATAGCAAGAGCAGGATCATCATCTTTCTCTACTGTCACACAAAGTACCATTACCACAACATAACCACCACCACCATTCCAACCTCCACCTCTATTCTCCTGTTCTGTTGGTGTGATTTATTCAGACTTGGGAAAAAATGCGAGAAAAGCATGATATTGTCGATGACAGAGAAAAGAAACTTGGAGTGTGAAATGATAGAAGAATGAATGTTATTTTTCTGAACTAAATCTTAGATACATAATTTATACCTATTTATGTGATAGTGCTAATAGTTCCTTAAGCTAACTTAATAACAAAATTAACTGTCATAACTAACTTATCCCCTGTACAAAAAGAATTAATAATGGTTTGAATTTTTTTTTAGATATTTAGAAACCGTGATTCCATGTTTCTTCATAGAGTTGAGTTGGATTTTGAGCTGTTGTATCTTAATCTTGGAGATCTTTGCAAAATATTCTTAAATTGTACTCCAAGCCTTAAAATGCATATTTGCAATCTAGCATACTATTTTTGAATATATCGTTTATAGAGGATAGCAGCCAGGTCATAAGGTAATGATCTTTGATCTTCCAATCTTCGTAGGTTTATGATTCAATTCCCGCAGTTCTTGCAGCTTCATTCTCGAATTGTATAGAAATTTTCTCTTCAACCAAATGATCTACCAGGCTATTAGCATTGATGCCATGAAGTGTGAGATGCTTCTAAGTCTAGTATGAATTTTCTGATGACATGAAGTGTGAGATGCTTCCAAGTTTAGTATGAATTTTCTATTAATTTGTTTAAGATTGGAGCAGAAAAGGTAGTGGATGAAGGATGTTGGTAGGGTATAATGGAAGCCATGTATATAAAATTCTAAACCAATAGCTCTATGATACCATGAAGGGATATGAACAAAAGTAGAAAAATTAGAGAGATTAAAACTAAAATGATTTATTATGATTCAGAATTAATTCCCTATTATATTATATGAGGAGCTATATGTAACGACCAAATTTTTAGTATGTCTAGATCATACTGAAAACTGAGCGCTACCAACTTGTCTTCCTAATTATTATCTATTATTTATTGTATGAGCCTGTGCATTGTTAGAGCGTTATCGTTTTACGGGTAAATTTATTTTTGAAAAAGTTTGATCTAAATTTCGGGTTGATAAGCGAAATCATCCATAGTCAAATCACAAATAATAACAAGTAAAACAGTTATAAGCAACCACACTTTTATACATCTCAAGCAGTTAACAACACTCAGATAACCAGCTGTTCCAAGGGTTACCTGAAACTGGAGGTCGATCTCGGACGAGATCTGCTATACTGGTCGGAGATAATGTGTCTGGGTGGCTGATGGCGGCCGGAGCTGTTGCGTCCGACTTGTTGGACTTGCTGCACTGCTGATCCTTGGCCACCGGAGGGTGGTGGTACCTGCAAGAGACTCCGATGCTTAAGTTAGCACGGGTATTAAGCAGGTTTTTTAGTAGTATCAGAGTATGAGTTATACCTGGGTGCTCCAGTGTATTTATAGTGGTGTGGGCTGACCTTTCTGATAAGACAAGTTAGTTATCAGGTCTTATCTTATCTTATTTTGAGTGAAGTCAGCTTATCTTTGAGGGAACCGCCTTTATCTCTATAGGCTTGGATTGCCTTTGGATTTGGGTCGTGTTCCTCTATTCGGGCCCTTTATTGGGCTTTTCTGTTAATTTGGCCGATCTCTTTAAGAGGAGATCGGATAGTCGGACCTGAAGAGGTCGGTCGCCATGTCGCTAAACATCCCGGGTCGGACAGCTCGACCCAGGGTATGAACAGTGCCCCTGCTTGAGCTCGGTCTTCTGCTTTGGGGTCGAGTTTTTTAACTTCGAACTCCTTATAGCGAAGCCGAACTCGAGCACTTTTGTCAATTCCTTTCTTTGTAGAGCTTTTTGAATGTAGAACGTTTTTCCTCTAAAAGCGCGCGCTTTTATATCGGCGCTTTGGGAACGTGTGAGGGTTTAATGTTTTCATTAATTTTAACATTAATTGCCCCGTTTCCCTTTGGCTCTTTATTTTGATTTTTGAAAACCCAGAAACGGTTTCTCTCCTTCACTCTTTTTCGTAACTTCTCCGCAATTTCTTCCTTTGTTCTCTCGCTCTCTGCCTTTCGCCCATATTTATGCTTTTCTTGCATTGCGGCGTCGCTCGGTGGTTTTCTGGGCAGCTTCCGTTTCTGCACCTCCATTTTTCTCCTCGAAGCTTCTTTCGCCTCCAGGTTAGTCCCGTTTCGTGCTTTGCTTTTGTCTTTGTGATGAGGTTTTGATTTTGATCCTCCTTTAGAGAAAAATTTGGATCTTTCTATTTTCATTGTGTCCTGTTGTTGAAATGTACGTTTCTGGGAGTTTTCTTCATCTTCTGCATGATCCTTTTTTGCTTTTGCTTTAATGCTTTGCATGTTCTTTGTTGTTTTTGTTCTGATACCGTTTATCCAGAAGAATTCGTATCTGTTTCTTGCTTTATTTGACGGTTGCTTTGCCTGATTCCAAAAAAGTTTGCATTTTTGATGGTTTCTTCTTGGTGTACTTTGACGTTTGGGGATGGTTTCTGTAAGGCAATGTTTTTGAAGACTTTTGTGTTTTATTCTGATGGAAAATGCTTGCTGTTTGAAGCCTTCTTTTCTTGTTTTGAGAGATGCTGGGGTGCAGAAAGTAGATTTTTACTAGAAACCTTGCTTTATTATTGCCTCCAAAGGATGCCCCAGGACTTTGGTTTGGGTCTTGGGGTTTTCCTTTTCTGTGTGCTCGTCTGTATCGTATTGAGTTATTTTTTCCCTTGTCCGAGATGTTTTTAGTAATCCCTTCTTCTTTTCTTACTTGTAGGATTAGTTGGCCTCATGTCTTCTCGCAATAACATTGTAGAGATGTCTTCCAGAGTTTCCGAGGGGATGTCCGATTGGCTGGACTCCCTTGTCTTGTTGTGTGTTTCTGTTGTGGATGCTGAATTTTGCACAGAGCTAAGAAAGCGCCATAGGATTTGTGGTAACAGTACTCGTGAGGGGGATTATGAGCTTGTTGCTCCTGATTCTGATGAGAGAGTTTGTTTTCTGACTTCCATCAAGGGGGAGCGTCCCTTCTTCTATGCTTATGAATACTTCTTTAGCCAATTAGACGTTACTTTTTCTTTTACTGCTTTTGAAACCGACCTGTTGTGGTCATGTAACATTGCTCCGTCCCAGCTTCACCCGAATTCCTGGGGTTTTATCAAAATATTTCAACTGCTTTGCCAAGAGTTAGGTATAACACCTTCTGAAACTCTTTTCCTTTATCTTTTCGTCTCGGCCAAGCCCGGAGGTTCCTCCAAAAAGAAAGCTTCATGTGTCTCTTTCAGATCGGCCCAGGGGCATAAAGTTTTTGCCATGTATGATGACTCGTTTAAAGATTTTAAGAACTATTTCTTCCGAGTTTGTGCTGTTGAGGGGGTTTGCCTCTTTTTTCTTGATGAAAATGATGAGCCCGCTTTTTCTCTAGAGTGGCAAAAGAATGTGAGAGTGCCACGTTATACATGGGATATGCTTAGTGAGGTTGAGCGGGCCTTTGTAGTTGTTGTTGAAGATCTGTGGGGAAACCTCCCCATCTGGATACGAAGAGATTCTTGAGTGATCTATCTTTGGTTCGAACTGCTTTGGGTACTGTCTGACTTATTTTTATACTTGCTTCTGAGCTGTTCTCCTCCTATGTTGTAACTTGTCTTTTGTGGTTAATTCTGTATTTTCAGAGATGTCGAAAAATAATGATTCTATGAAGGACTACAAGAAGGCGAAGAAGGCAACTGCTGCTCTAAACATCTCGGCCAAGGTGGCCGGAGAGGGATCTTCTCAGGTTCCAGTGATGCTTCCTGTGCTGAGTTCTCCCGGACCGAGGAAAGCAATTCCTATCCCTCGGGTTTGTCTAGTCGATCCTCCACAATCTTCTGCTGCAGCCTCTGGTGCTCCTCCTAGTAAGAAGCAAAAAATAATTGAGCCTTTCAACCTTGATGCTCCTAACTTTGATGCGGTCGAGTTTGTAGATCAACAAATCGGCCCTTATAGTGTCCTCCCCATGGACGACGTGTCACTTCTTCATCATTTTGATTATATAACTCGGAGTAGTATCAAGATGGCCCACATGGGAGTGGCCCTATATCGAACTGCTCAAAGTCTTCCTCTCCATGCCACTAAAGTTTTTATGGAGGAGGCCAAACAGGAGTTTGATCGGATGAAAGGTTTGAAGGAGGAGCTTGAAGTGAAGGTGGCCAAGTTGGAAAAAGATTTGGAGAATAAGAAGGCGAGTTCCATCTCTTTGGCGGCTTTTGTGAGGCTGGCCGAGGACACGGCTATGAGACATAAGGATAGTTATGTGACATCTTACCGGGAGGTATTGCGCCTGAGGGAGGAGTTGGAGAATGCCCAAGCTAATTACTCCGAACTCCAAGGTCATCTTGTTGGTAGTGTAACTGCTACCTATGAGAACCTGAAGGAACAAGTTCAGGTTATTGCTCCCGAGGCCGACCTGACCCTCTTTAGCCTAGATAACATCGTCAGGGATGGCAAGATTGTCCCTGATGACGAGGATGATGATGATGTTGAACCTCCCCCTGTGTCCTCTGCCAAGGTGTCAATCTTCTGACCCTTAGCCCATTTATTCTGGATATTTACGTAGTTGGCCCGGCTTGTGGGCTTTTTAAACTCTTTATGTTTTGTTAACTGCTGGTACTTTCTCGTTGCTTGCCTAGCAACTTTTGTTTTGACCAACAAAAGTAACTTTCCAGCTTTTGAGGTAGATTTTGGTGGCCTCTGAAGCTTTATAACTTTGTAGATTATATCATGCTTTTGCACTTAACTTGGTATCTTTTTGTTTTTTGAGGATGTTGGAACCCTGCTGCTCGTCCTCTTCGGATTTGCTTTATTGTTTGTAACTTGGATCTTTTGAGGTTATGGCTATGTGGGTCCGACTTGTTTTTCGGTATTCTCGCTCTTGCTCGTGTTTCTGACTATTTATAACCGATTTCTTCAAGTTGGTCTTCCAAGTTGTTTTGTAATCCTCTTTCTTGGATCTTCGTCTGATCTCTTTCAGGATTTGCTTTTTATAACTTTTTAGTAGTAGGAGTTCGACTTCGTCATGTCGGTCTCCTTTAAGTTATTTTGTAGTCCTCTTTTTTGGACCTTCGTCAGGTCTCTTTCAGGGATTACTTTTATAACTTTTTAGTAGTAGGAGTCCGACTTCGTCATGTCGGTCTCCTTTAAGTTATTTTTGTAATCCTCTTTCTTGGATCTTTGTCAGATCTCTTTCAGGGATTACTTTTATAACTTTTTAGTAGTAGGAGTCCGACTTCGTTATGTCGGTCTCTTCTAAGTTATTTTTGTAATCCTCTTTCTTGGATCTTTGTCAGATCTCTTTCAGGGATTACTTTTATAACTTTTTAGTAGTAGGAGTCCGACTTCGTTATGTCGGTCTCCTCTATGTTATTTTGTAGTCCTCTTTTTTGGACCTTTGTCAGGTCTCTTTCAGGGACTACTTGTATAACTTTTTCATTTTGGGCTGACTTTATCATGTCGAGCCCTTCTAAGTTAAAGTAATCCTCTTTAATAGGGTTGGCCAGACCTCTTTCCAGGGTTTACTTATAACTTGGGTTGACTTGGTCCGACTTCTTAATGTCGGCCAGTCTTTAAGTTATTATTTTAGCAATCCGTAAGACCTCGTCAGGTTCTTTTTTAGATCACTTTCGATAACTTCTTACATTATTCTGTGTTCATCTTTGCCTATTTGTAGAAAGTGGTTGTCATCTCTAGATCGTCCTTTGGGTGAATCGCGTTTTCACCTTTATCGGACGGTTATCTTTATCGTGATCGTGCAGTGAAATTATTTTTTCACTTTCTATCGATCTGTTGCTTTATAATCGGACGATGAATACTTCAGATTAATGCGTCTTGAAATCTTGTAGGATATCTAAAATATATATTTATTCAAAGAAAAGTACAAATATGTACATGTGGGAATTTTTCATCCCTTTATGTCGAATAGTGTTTGAGTCTCAACTTGGTGCCTCATTAAAAAACCTTTTTAGGAAAAAGAGTGCATCCAATGGTGAGATCTTTTACTTTTCTAGCTGTAGTACCTTCTTAGGTTGCAGGCGTGCCATGATCTGAAAAGCTCTCGTCCATTGAGTTCGGACAGTCTGTAGTAGCCCTTTCCGAGTACTTTTACAACTCGGTAGGGTCCTTTCCAGTTTGCTGCCAACTTTCCTTCTCCTGGCCGAGTTGTTCCAATATCATTTCGGATTAGGATGAGGTCGTTCTCCATGAAACTTCTTGGCACTACCTTTTGATTATATCTGGAAGCCATTTGACGTTTTAGTGCTTCTTCCCTGATCCAAGCTCTTTCCTGAATTTCAGGTAATAGGTCGAGTTCTTCCTTCTGAAGTTGAGAGTTGACCTTTTCATTGTAGTGGACTACTCTGGGTGACCCTTCCTCGATCTCGACTGGGATCATTGCCTCCACTCCGTATGCTAGTCAAAAGGGTGATTCATTTGTCGTGGAGTGTGGCGTTGTTCGATATGCCCATAGGACTTGCGGAAGTTCTTCGGCCCAAGCTCCCTTTGCATCTTGTAGTCTCCGTTTCAACCCTGCCAATATGACTTTGTTGGCAGCTTCGACCTGTCCATTGGCTTGAAGGTGTTCGACGGAGGTGAACTGGTGCTTTATATTCAAGTCGGCTACTAGTCTCCTGAAGCCTGCGTCTGTGAATTGAGTGCCATTGTTTGTGGTTATGGAGTATGGAACCCCGAACCTTGTGACAATGTTCCTGTATAGGAATTTCTGACTTCTTTGAGCGGTGGCGCTGGCTAGGGGCTCTGCCTCAATCTATTTTGTAAAATAGTCTACTCCGACTATGAGAAATTTTACTTGTCCTGATCCCTGGGGAAAGGGTCCGAGAAGATCAAGTCCCCATTTTGCAAATGGCCAGGGCGAGGTTACACTGATGAGCTCTTCTGGCGGGGCGATGTGGAAGTTGGCATGTTTTTGACATGGTGGACATGTCTTTACAAATTCTTTAGCTTCCTTCTGTAGGGTTGGCCAATAAAATCCCGCTCGAATTACTTTTTTGGCAAGAGCTCGTGCTCCGAGATGATTGCCGCACATGCCGCCGTGTACTTCGTCTAACACTTCCTTTGTGTTATTGGTCGGCACGCATTTAAGTAGTGGTATTGAGATCCCTCTTTTGTACAGGATGTTGTTTATAATAGTGTAGTACTACGCCTCCCTTTTTAATCTTTTCGCCTCTTTTTCCTCCGTGGGGAGCGTCTCTGCTTTGAGGTAGTTAATTATGGGGGTTATCCATCCTTGGTCCTGACTTGTGATGGCTAGGATTTTTTCTGCTTCCGATATTGACGGGTTCTGTAGCATTTCCTGGATGAGGCTTCTATTGTTGCCCCCTGGTTTGGTGCTGGCTAATTTTAAGAGTGCGTCAGCTCGGGCATTTTGCTCGCGGGGTATGTGGTAGATTTTATATTTCCCAAGTTGTCCGAGCTGTTCCTTGGTTTTATCCAAATACTTTTTCATGGTGGGATCTTTGGCTTGATAGCTCCCTGTTATCTGCGAGGTGACTACTTGTGAATCGCTGTAAATGTTGAGTTTTTTAGCTCCAACCTCTGTAGCTAACTTCAAACCGACTAATAACGCTTCGTATTCCGCCTGGTTGTTTGAGGCTGGGAACCCGAACTTGAGGGAGAGCTCAACTTGGGTTCCTTGGTTGCTTTCTATTATCACGCCTGCGCCGCTTCCAGTCTTATTTGAAGAACCGTCCACGTAGAGATTCCATTCTGTGGGGGTCTCCAAGGCATCTGTGAATTCTGCAATAAAATCGGCTAGATACTGTGATTTAATGGCCGTCCGAGCTTCATATTGGAGGTCGAATTCTGATAACTCGACTGCCCATTGTAAAATTCTGCCTGCTAAATCTGTTTCTGCAATATTCCTTTTATGGGTTGGTTGGTTCGAATCTTAATGGTGTGAGCCTGGAAGTATGGGCGAAGTCGTCGAGATGTTAGAATGAGAGTATAGGCAAACTTTTCTATTTTCTGGTAGTTCAGCTCGGATCCCTGTAGTTCTTTGCTAATGAAGTAGACAGGTTGTTGCCCACTTTTGTCTTCTCTGACTAGTGCTGAGGCTATTGCCCGGCTTCCTACTGCGAGATATAGTACGAGTGGTTCTCCTTCTCGTGGTCGAGATAAGATAGGCGGTCGTCCTAAGAACTCCTTGAAGTCTTGGAAGGCTTGTTCGCATTCTGTCGTCCATTCGAACGGTTTTTCCTTCCTTAAAGTAGCATAGAAGGGGAGAGATCTTATCGCTGCCCCTGCTAAGAATCTAGATAGGGCGGCCAATCTCCCGTTGAGTTGCTGCACTTCTTTGACACAGGTCGGGCTCTTCATGTTGAGTATGGCTTGGCATTTATCCGAGTTTGCTTCAATTCCTCTTTGTGTGAGCATGAAACCTAGGAATTTGCCTGCTTCTACCGCAAATGTGCATTTTGCCGGATTAAGTCGCATGTCGTGCTTCCTTATGGTGTCAAACACTTGAGCCAGGTCGGACAATAATGTATCTTCGCTTTGTGTCTTTATTAACATGTCGTCCACATAGACTTCCACGATCTTTCCAATGTGGTCTGAGAAGACTTTATTCATCAGTCTTTGATAAGTAGCTCCTACGTTCTTGAGACCGAAGGGCATTATGATGTAACAGTAATTTGCTTTTGGTGTTAAAAACGAGGTCTTTTCTTGATCTGGTGGATACATGGGAATTTGGTTGTATCTCGAGTATGCGTCCATAAACGAGAGGTATCTATATCTGGAGGAAGTATCTACCAGAGCATCGATACTTGGGAGTGGGTAAGGATCTTTTGGGCAGGCTTTGTTGAGATCAGTGTAATCGGTACACATTCGCCACTTCCCATTTGATTTTTTCACCAAGACGACGTTGGCTAGCCATAATGGATACTTGACTTCTCTTATGAATCCTGCCTCCAGTAGTGCCTGTACTTGCTCTTCCACCGCTTGGGATCGCTCTGGCCCAAGTTTTCTTCGTTTCTGCTGGACTGGCCGAGATCCCGGATAGACCGCCAACTTGTGGCACATTAGCTTGGGGTCTATACCTGGCATATCTGCGGCTTTCCATGCGAAGAGATCGACATTATTGCGTAAGAATTGTATCAGTAATTCTTTTGAGTCTCCTCTTAGGATCGTTCCGATATTAGTTGTTTTGTCCGAGGTGTCTCCCATCTGAACCTTCTCTATCTTGCCTTCCGGCTGCGGACGGAGTTCTTCTCGTTGCTGAACTCCACCAAGCTCAATTATATGAAACTCTTCTCCTTTGCCTCTAAGGTTTAGACTTTCGTTATAACAGCGGCGTGCCATCTTTTGATCTGCTTTTACCGTGGCTATCCCCTCTGTAGTTGGGAATTTCATGCATAGATGTGGAGTTGAGACTATTGCGCCGAGGTGATTGAGTGTTGTCCGACCTATTAGGGCATTGTAGGCTGAACTTACGTCGACCACGATGTAGTCTATCTTGAGGGTCCTGGATTGGTTCCCTTTTCCGAAGGTTGTGTGTAGCGATACGTATCCCAGTGGTTGTACTGGGGTATCTCCTAGTCTGAACAGACTATTCAGGTATGCTCTAAGCTCATTTTCGTCTAAGCCGAGTTTATCGAAGGCTATTTTGAATAAGATGTCGGTAGAACTCCCTTGGTCTACTAATGTGCGGTGTAGATTGGCGTTTGCCAGTATGATAGTGATGACCATAGGGTCGTCGTGTCCTGAGATGATGCCGGATGCGTCTTCTTTAGTGAATGTTATTGCAGGGATGTCGGGTGCTTCCTCCTTTCCCTTGACATGATATACTTCTTTGAGATATCTTTTTCGGGATGATTTGGAGATCCCGCCTCCTGCGGATCCCCCGTGTATCATGTGGACGTGTCTTTCTGGTGTCCGAGGTGATCGCTCAGCTCGTCCGTCATCTTCGTCCCTTCGTCTCTTTCTTTGGTCATCATCTCGGGTAGCCAGAAAGCGATCTAATCTTCCTTCTCTCACCAATTTTTCTATGATATTCTTTAAGTCGAAGCACTCGTTGGTGGAGTGCCCTCGAACTCGGTGGTATTCACAATATTCCTTCCGGTTTCCTCCTCCTCTTTTTCCTTTGAGTGGTCGTGCTGGGAGAATTTTCTCCGTATGGCAGACTTCTTTGTATACATCGACCAGGGATACTCTGAGAGGAGTGTAATTATGGTATTTTTTGATTTTTTTTTCCCTTGTCGATCTTCTTTCTTTTTGGATTCCTTGTCTTTGTCTCGGTAGGAGGCCCCGGATTTTGAGGTTTCTCCCAGCCGAGCATTCTCTTCCGTGTTGATGTGTTTTTCTGCTCGCTCCTGTACATTCTGCTTCTGAAATTGCTGAGATGATGGTTGGGATCTGTGGTGCCGTCGTACAAAATCATATCCGGGAGTTTGAAGTCTTTTGGAATTTTGGTTTTCATGATTTCCCTGGTGAATGGATCTTGTTCTTTTCGTGAATTTTCCTCGGGAGTAGTCTGAGGAGTTTTTGATTTGAGATCGGCTTCTAATTGCTGTAGTTTTTCTTTCAATTCTCGACGTCGCCGTACCTCTCTTTGTAGATCCTTTCCGATTTCTCGTTGTTGTTGGGTTTCTTTCTCAAGTTGTTTCAAGCGATCTTGAAGCGCCTCTATTGCTCCCGGATTTGATGAATTTTTGTCTCCGTTGGATTCCGGGGTATCTTTCAGTGTGGTGTCCGCATTTTTGTGCGGCGTTCTGTTTTCTAGATCTGAATCGTGGTCGTTGTCATGGCCGTCCGCCATGGTGGTGGGACGAGATCTGCTGTACTGGTCGGAGATAACGTGTCCGGCTGGCTGATGGCGGCCGGAGCTGTTGCGTCCGACTTGTTGGACTTGCTGCACTGTTGATCCTTGGCCACCAGAGGGTGGGGGTACCTGCAAGAGACTCCGATGCTTAAGTTAGCACGGGTATTAAGCAGGTTTTTTAGTAGTATCAGAGTATGAGTTATACCTAGGTGCTCCAGTATATTTATAGTGGTGTGGGCTGACCTTTCTGATAAGATAAGATAAGTTAGTTATCAGGTCTTATCTTATCTTATTTTGAGTGAAGTCAGCTTATCTTTGAGGGAACCGCCTTTATCTCTATAGGCTTGGATTGCCTTTGGATTTGGGTCGTGTTCCTCTATTCGGGCCCTTTATTGGGCTTTTCTGTTGATTTGGCCGATCTCTTTAAGAGGAGATCGGATAGTCGAACCTGAAGAGGTCGGTCGCCATGTCGCTAAACATCCCGGGTCGGACAGCTCGACCCAGGGTATGAACACCAGCCTTTATTAAAGTATAGATCTCAATTAGAACATTCCTAGAAATAACTAGATAATTACTATATATATATATCATCCGAGGTCTTGACCTGTTTGAGAAGTCCCTAAACTGGCACTCAAGCTAGTCTAAACTCTATACTCACTTAATCCTTTTAAACTACAAAAGCGAAGAAAAGTACGTTCTAGGTCTTCAAAACTCAGGTCAGGTTGAATGCCATCAAAAGGTGGATTATCATCTACTAATCATCTGCACAATCATACGTTGTTGTAGGGCATCTCACTAGTAGTTCATCAAGTAGTCTCATAACAGGAGCCTCGTACAAAGGACTTAGGTTAAAGTTCATATTCAAACGGGGTACAGATGTCGGCTGGTCTCACAAGTCAAGCTAAGCAAGATATCTATGGAAGAACATCAAGAAAATACAAGTTTAGCAAGGTTTTCTTGTAACTGAACAAAAGAGGAAGGATGAGCAGCCACCTAATCGGATTTTGATCCCTGAAAAGTGGCATGAATTTGAAGAGAAAGAAGAGATAATCACTTTAATCGGTTTAGAATTTTAATTTGAATTTTGGTTTGGAAGAAATCAAGATTTGAAGTTCTATGTGTTCAAAGTTTTCTCCCTTTTCTTTCTCTCTTATTTTCGGCCATTCTAGGTGGAAATGAGAAGCTTGGAGTGTCTTGGGGGTGGGAAAAAACATGCTTGATGATGATTGGCTAGTTAGGGTGGTGGTTGAAAAATATCTCAGATGTATAATTACTAAAACTAGATGTATTAGAACACACACTTAACAACACATCTAGAGATTAATATCTGAACTACTATTATAGATGACACTAGTAATATGATTAACATGAGAATAGAAGATATATGATGAGACATTAGCATAGCTAAAGTCATCAGAGAGTGCTGGCATTAACTTGCACCAGAAGGCTGTGAGCCCGATTAAACTTATCTCTTGTTTTTAACTAAAGCAGATCAAATAATATTATAATATTACTCAAGCAACTCTAATATTGATATAATAATAATATTATACTATTATTTCTCTTCTCTCGTGAATCGAGTTCGACTCGTCAAACTGAGACTAACTACGGAAACTAGAATCTAAAACTCTTAACCAAAGCAGTTCAAAAACTAAGTTCTTCGCGACTGTGTTGTTAAGCTTATCTCAAAAAAGATTCTTGCTTAATTATGACATAAGAATGATGTAGGTTGAGGTGCTTGATGATACAGTAGAAATATTTTTTTTTTTACTAAACTTTCAAAAACTCCACTTCTTTAGATAAAGTCTCATGTATCTGAAAACTAGGTTGTTACATTATATGTATATATAATAGAGGATTATAATGTAGAACAGAATGCATTGCTTATTATTAAAGGAATTGTTACTACTCTTAACCATTATAACAGAATTTAACCATATTCCTTTTCTTGGTTTTCTTTTATGTCTTTTACTCTATCACCGTCTTAGTTACTTTAATTAATTGATCTCTTTTAAAACAATTATATTATGAGCTATGCTACATATACAAGTCTTTTTGGCTTACAAGTCTTACAAGTTGGGCCAAGTCTAACAAAAACTACATTTACCCACTGGAGCATGATAACATGCGCATCACTTAACTGTTTCCAAAGCGCGCTCTCACTCACCATTTTGGAAGACGCTTCTTCTTCTTCTTTGCGTTCCTCCTTCTCCTCCTACTCTTCCTTCTTCTTCTCCTTCTTTTTTGCGTTTCTCCTCATTTTTCTTCGCGTATTTCATCTTCATCGTTATTTTTTTGTTACTGTTGTTGTTGCTGTATTTTTTCTTCTTCCTCTTCCTATTGATTTTGCAACATTATGTATTTTTTTCTTCTTTGTTTGATTTTTTCTCCCAAGAAAAATTATAAGAAAACGAAATAAGAAGATGAGGAGGAAGAAGCAGTAGAAGATGAGGAGGAGGAAGAGGAAGAGGAAGAGTTTTGAATTATGCAGAACTTATCAGAATAAAAATACACCAAAAAATTCTTAAAACACACCCAAATATCTTCGTGTTACACCCAAATATCTTCGTGTTACACCCAAATTTGTTACAAATATAGAAAAATATTTTCTCTAATACTGCATCTTTTTTCTTTTTCTTTTTTCCTTATTTCTTTCTTTCTTTTAGTTAAATAAATGTAAGTTCATCCTCTTCCAAGTAATTTTGCAGCATTATGTGTTTCTTCTTCTTCTTTGTTTGATTTTTTTATTCTTGTTAAGAAAGTAAAACAAGAAGAAACTTGAGAAGGTAAAGGAAAAGATGAATAAGAAAAAAAGATGAAGAAGATAGTGATGATGATGGAAAAAAAAGAAGAAGCAGTAGAAAATGAGGAGGAAGAAGAAGAGTTTTAAATTATGCAGAACTTATTAGAATAAAAATACACCAAAAAATTCTTAAAATACACTCAAATATCTTCGTGATACACCCAAATATCTTCGTGATACACCCAAATTTACTGCAAATACGGAAAAATGTTTCCTCTGATGCTATATTTTTTCTTTTGAATTGAACCACACCTCAGCCACTTGATTGGATTCAAAACAATAATCAATTTTGTTCTAGTTCAATTGACAATCTGAACTTGAATTATTTATTATTTTCAACAACGAGATAACTGATGATGGAGGAGAAAGAGAAAAAGAAAGGAGGAGAAGAAATTCCAATGAAAAAAGAATGAGGAAGAGGAGGAGGAGGAAGAAGAGGTGGTGTTGATAACGATGATAACAAGAGAGAAAAATTACGAAGAAGAAGAGACACGAAGAAAAACGTAAAAGCGCGTGAATATGAATGACTTGTATGAAAAAATTACTTGTACGTGGAGAATAATTCATATATTATATGTACATAAAAGATTAATCATTAAATTTTAGTATAAGAAATTAAATATTATATTATTCTTAAATCAAGTCGATATAAAAATATTGTAAGAATTTTACACATAAAAATTGTTTTAAATATTTTATTTATATATTTAATAAAATTTTATTTTGATAATATATG
>NC_029788.2:113916100-113917206 GCF_000816755.2 Arachis ipaensis | reverse complement strand
ACCCATAAATCAATATAGTTTGCACTATATTTTTTCTGTTTGTATATATGAATTAGTAAAATTTATTTGTTAAGAATAATTTAGTATTTATCCTAATCAAATGATAACAAAAAATACTAAAAATTGCTGGCAAAGGAGATTCTCTTACTTAAATTAAAATTTCATCAATTTTTGACTTTTTTGTAGCACCACCCTCATCTTGTTACTCGTCCCACCTATTCCTCTGTCTTTTTTGTTGCTACAGCTACAGCGCTGGTGTAGCCTGTGGTGGCGCCGCCTTAGCAGTATTCTCCTCTTCCTTCATCCTCTTTTTCTTCACAATAGCCTCAACGTCTCCTCCTTCTCCCTCTTCAATGCCTTCATCTTCTTCTTCTTCACAATAGCCTCAACGTCTCCTCCTTCTCCATCTTCAATGCCTACTCCCTCGTAACATCCGCGTAGGTCCTGATGGAAGGATCCGGTGTCTTCTCGCCAGCAGAGAAAAGATCATGGCGCTCAAGTGAGATGATCTGCTTGAGCCTCTTTTGGCGGTACTCATCCTTCGTGTTGGTAATCTTCTATAGCTTCCTGAATAATCCAATTTAACGTCACTGTCACTGGATATCTCCTTGAGCATAGATTTAGGGACAGTATACGAGACAAGCTTTCGAGCAACCTCATTATCCATGACGTTAATATTCTTTTTATTTTTGTTGGCAGGAATTGAGATGACGTAGGAGTCCTTGTCAGAACCACTATAGAAGTCCATGTCAATGGTGAGAGAAGTGAGGAGTAGAATTGGATTTTCAAATTTTGATTGAGGGAATTTTAGAAGAGAAAAGTTCGGTTAGTTTTCATTTCGATTATGAAAACTTTGCTCACTCCTTCCCTCTTTTATTTCATGACTACTCAATCATCTCTCCTACAGTAATAATAAGAGTAGCATCAAACCATCAATTAGAAATGACCAAAAAAAATGACACGAGATTTATAGTCACGATTTTATGAAAAGTGACTCAAATGTATCTATAATCACAATTTTAGAAATAATTTAAAAGATATCTATAATCACAATTTTACATTAAAAAAAAAAATGATCATAAAATACGTATATCTTATTATCACAG
>NC_029788.2:113885569-113916026 GCF_000816755.2 Arachis ipaensis | reverse complement strand
AGACCCTGGAGACCCTGGCCCAACCGTCATCCGCACCTTCCTCTACACCAACGTCTCCCTCCTCCTCGCCAACGAACGGCCATCTCCACCGCCGAAGGTCTCCGTCCGACGAAGGTCTCTTCGAGCTATCCTCGGTCGTCGTCTCCCTCTTCTCGCTCTCTGTTCGAGCCCACTTCCCGTCCTCCGTCGCGGTCTCTTCCCATTGGATGCGTTTGTTACAGTAAAGTTTATTTATTTATTTATTTTATTTTGATTCTTATTGAGTTCTCTGTTTTAGATATCAGTTCTCTGTTTTATTTTGATTCTTATTAAAGTAGGTGCTCAGTGCTCAGTTTTTAAATAATAGACATACTACATAAAATCGCGACAGATTGTGTGGATTTTGATTGTAAATTATTCATGAAAATTAGAAAGAATAGAATACCAATTACATTTGGTGGAATTTGCTTGTTATTAAATTATGCATCACATGCTTGAAGAAAATTACGTATGCTTACTTGTCTATATAGCTGTAAGTCAAAATAGATCATTTTTATAAGCCAATTAGTGTCAAAAATATTGAATTAGATTTGGTCTACATGCACTTTTCGTTACTTTCATTGTCATTTTTTGAATGAGTATTTTAACACGGCACTCGTTAAAAAACAGAAAAGGCATCTTTTTAAATGCTTAATGTTTTCGATAATGCATGTGATAGTTTACTTTTTCGTACTTCCGTAATAAGTTTTTACGAGATTCATTACAAATTACTTATTCTTGTTAAGATGTGAACATTATATTGTTGTTGCATGCATAATTATTGTGCAGATTATTGCATTAAGTGCTTCAGCAAATAAGCTGTTAAAAATACAAGACAGTACTGAGGAATACGCTGCCCTTATAATGGAGGAGTTGGATCCGGAAAACTTTGGATACATTGAGGTTTATATTTTATTTTCTATCTCCAAAATTCAAAACAAAATAAACTGATTGGCCATTTATATACAAAAATGGGGCTAAGTCCTAAGAATGTGTGGCATAATGCATTCAGCTATATAACTTAGAAATGCTTCTTCTAGAAGCACCATGTTCATGCTCTTGTTAGCATTTTGAGTTGCATGTATTTTTGTTGTTCAATGTGTGTTGACTTCTGTAATTTTTTTCCAAAATGGTTAACCTTTAACCGTTTAATTTATTTGTTTTCAAATTTGGTTCTTCCTCTGTTTCATATATATTGAACGCTTAGACCAACTTCTTCATGATAGGTGTTACTGCTGTAATTTTATTTTATTTTCTCTCTTACATGATTTCATATTGCAAATCTTTGACTAATAATAATGTTTAATTTCATCCAAGTCATTCAGCACATGTTACCTCTCATATGGGAATTTGAATCCAAATTTTGTAAAGGAAGAAAAATTTTAATTTTTACTTGGTGATTAGATCTACCTAGTGAGGTTAATAATAATAGGAAGAAAAATTCAAAGTCAGCTTGAATAATTCAGAGTTTTGAGTTTGATGTAATGATGTCTAATTGATTTTTGCATATTCTGGTCCATGTAGCCTATAATAGAACAAGGCATAGTTTTTGTTGATCTCTCATGGATTCATCATTATCACTTGCCATTGTTTAAATTCGATAAGAAAGTAGCCTAATAGCACTCTTAAGCTTCTTAACATGATAGTTTATCAATTAATATAATTATCCCCCCCCCCCTCTCCCTCTTCTAAAGAGTAATGTTTGTTGTTGGATATTCATTTTCTTTTTCCTTTCTTTCTTCCCTTTGTTCTGGTTTTAGTGCTATATTTGAAAGACTACACTTGAGTCACGCCTTCCTTCCTGTGCCTTGTTCTTTTATTATTTTGCATTTAAGAAAACTGTTATTTTTAACTTTTTAGGGCTTGAAGCTGTATGGAACACTGCAAAAGTTGAATCAGGGTCAATTGTTGCTGTTTTTGGCCTTGGAACTGTTGGTCTTGCTGTAAGTTTCTTTCCTGTAGTAGTAAATGTATTTTTTGCTTGGTCTCGAACTACCATTGCAATTGATTATTTTATACTTACAGGTTGCAGAGGGTGCAAAAAGTGCTGGTGCATCTCGTATTATTGGCATTGATATTGACGGCAAGAAATTTGATACAGGTAAATGTCTGAAACATATGCCCTTGATGTTGTGAAGTGATATGCTCCAAGGTTTCTTATTTCTAAGCAAGAGTGTTGTCTTATTGTGTGCAACTTTAAATACATGTTCTTCTGTTTACTTCTCTTGCTATTTTATCTTGCAGCGAAGAACTTTGGAGTCACCGAGTTTATTAATCCTAAAGAACATGATAAACCAATTCAGCAGGTCATAGTTGATCTTACGGATGGCGGAGTTGATTATAGTTTTGAGTGCATTGGGAATGTCTCCGTCATGAGAGCTGCTCTGGAATGCTGCCACAAGGTGAACACTGCCGCAGCAGTGCCACATTGACTCAATTGTTCAAATATTACTCTAGATGGACATAACCATGAAAATATATGTTTTGCTGAATAGGAATTTGCTCTGCATTCAACAGTATACACCATACACACCTTTTTCTCCTCAGGTAAATCCAAACACCTTTTTTAGTTTTTATTCATTATTTACATATCAAGTCAAAGTTAAGACGAATCCAGGATGACCTTTAAGAATTTGGGACTTCCCATATGTTTAACATTATTCAAAATTGAGGCTTATTATACGATCTTTGATTTTTTATGAGAGGCAAACTCAAAACTGTCTAAAGAGATCTTGATTCACGCTGATGCATAAAGATATGAACCACTTATTCGAAATCTAGACTGCACATTATACACAGTTAAGACAAAGTAGTTAGAGCCCTACACTTTTGGAACATGTAATTCAATTTTATAAGCAGCACCTTTTTTCCACTTCAATTTTATTTGGTGAACTGAAACGTGCTGGCCTTTTTATTTTCTCCCCAACCAATATACTGATATTGAATCAAAGTTAAGAAGAATTGAGGATGACCCTGAAGGATCTGGGACTTCCCATTCGCATAGTATTATTCAAGGAATTGATCAAATTTTTGCTAATTTTTTTACTGTATGTTCAATTTAATTTTTCTTATTTATTTTTTGTTGCTGATAGTTTGAATTCTTGTCTAGGTTTGTTGTTTCCAGTGTTGCTAAATGCTAAGGGATTACTTGATTATTAAAAGTTATTGTTATCAAAGCTGAGGATCAAAAGGAACCAATATGTCAAGGCAAAGGATAAATTGACATCACAACTCTAAAGTTAGTTTAGAGTTAGTTACAACTAATCTTGGCTAATCTTTAGCTCCTAGAAGTACTTAGTGTTAGTATATATATCATTGTTTAGAATTGAGATCGAGACAAGTGTATTCACTCAAGTATATTAATTTGTGTTGTTTGAACTAAAAATATATCTAGCTTATAATATAAATTTTATAATTTAGATGTCTTGAATTTTTTCCTTTTAGACTTATTTTGTGATTATCATAATTTTGGGATGTGATTATGTTTTAAAAAAAAATTTAGAAACCAGAGTAAGTTATGGTCACGCTTTTAGAATAGCGTGACTATAGATAAGTTATTGTCACGCTAAAATCGTGACCATAGAGTAAGCTATGGTCACGGTTTTAAAATAGAGTGACTATAGATAAACTATGTTCACGTTAAAAACCGTGACCTTGATAAGATTATGGTCACGGTTTTTCAAAAGGGTGACCGTAGAGTGAGTTATGGTCATGGTTTTAAAATAGGGTGATTATAGATAAGTTATGGTCACGCTACAACCATGATCATAGATCAACCTATGGTCACGGTTTTACAAAAGGGTGACTATAGAGTAAGTTATGGTCACAGTTTAAAACAAGGGTGACCATAGAGTAGGCTATGGTCACAATTTTAAAATAGGGTGATCATAGATAAATTATGGTCACGCTAAAACTGTGACCATAGATTAAGCTATGGTCACGGTTTTAAAATAGGGTGGCTATAGATAAGCTATGGTCACGTTAAGATCGTGACCATAAATTAGGCTATGGTCACGGTAAAAAAATATGGCCTAAAATGTCAGAATTTAAACACTGCAATTGTGATTATAGAAACCGTGATTATAGATAAAAAAAATCGTGACCATAGATCTATAGCCACGCTAGCATAAGCCACGGTAAAAAAATTGTAATCATAGGATCTATTCATTTGGGTGTGGGGGCAAGCGCCCCACTACAATTTGAAATTTTATTGAGTAGTATATAATAATAATATTTATTTGCCCCCACTAAATTATTAAATTTGACTCCACAATAAGTTTTTATTAAACTTTCGACATTTAATAGTCAATTTGAGTACTTCATATTAGATGTCCATTATAATGATGAATTTTTAAATTTAAATAAGATTGTTGTTCTTTCTTAGAAATCGACTTGAAAGAATATTATCTATTCATTTGTGTTTCTTTTGAAATTAGCTTTAGTTTTTTATAATTACACTAATTGAATGAACATTTTCAACAATGAATATCATCAAGAGCTAATTGTATGAAAGTTGAATTTTAAATGATTGTTCAACAACATATACAAAAAAAAAGACATTTTGATTATATTGTCAAAGTTTCAAAATATGAAATATAAAAAATTAAATTTTAAATTATATGTTATTATTTAAATTACCATTTTAGTATTTTAATTTGTAATTAGATATTTTGAAACCTAATCATATTTTACGATAACAAAATATAATTATAACAACAATTATACTACGTATACATAAAATAATTATTTGTACAAAATAAATCTTAAAATACAAATTTTGAAATACAAAATATATATTAAAAATAAATTAAATAATATATGTATTTATACATAAATCTATAGTAGATAATTTGATACCTAATTTTTTATGTAAACTTAATATTTTTATTATAAAAATTATTATCATGTTATATATATTTTACCCCACTATCAAAATTTTCTGGATCCGTTATTGAGTATAGTTGTACTAGGATTGCAATACTCCAAGTAGAGATATTCAATTTAGACATGTAACAATCAAATCCAAACCAATACAAATGCTATGAAATTGAAAGGTGAAAAAGAACAAACGAATTGAAGATTTAGGGTTTATGGTATTTCTTCTGTGTGAATTGATGTAAACTTCTATTTTGTTGTTTTGTAAGTACTGCATGCTGTCTATCTTTTCTTGTAGAGGTTGAGAATATTTACCAAGTATTAAAAAAAATACAAGAGACTCCAAACAACATAAAGAATTAAGTATGTCAATGATAATGAATTTGTAAAAAGAAAAAAAAAAGAAAAAGATGGATTCAATTTTAAAATTAAATTGAGTATGTGTCTTTGTGGTCACAAATAATAATTATAAAATTTTATTAATTAAATCTTATAAACAATTTATAGTAACTCTAACCTCTTAAAAAGAGTAATAACTCAAATCAGAATTTGGATCGTACACTTTAGTTTCCAAAGATTTAAAATACATAAATCAATCTTCTAACGTTAGATGTCGTTTGTAACATCTTACCACACAGAGCTTTATGCTTAAGTCGTAAAACAGAGGTGGTGTGGTATTACGACATCTAAAATAAAATAGATATACGTATAATAATTGAAAGGAAATAATATACTAGAAGCCTTGAAGAAATAACTAAAGCAAAATTGCAAAATTAAAAGCGCAACGCTAAGGATATAAGGTTACTTACGTATGAAGAAAACTAAGGTTCACTAACATAAATATATATATAGAAAACAAGAGTAGAGGATAACTCAGCCTGCGAAGCTAAGGCTGGCCGGAGAATATTTACATACATATATACAAAACCCATAGCCCAAAATACACAAAAGAGATCCTAGTTCTCCATACACCTCTAAGAGGTACAAAAGTAAAACAAGTTTTTAGGAGAGTTCTATACATATAGTCATATATAAACAACACACAAAATAATATCCCAAGGATCCATGCAGAACTCCAGATGCCTAGCGAGGTGCCTCTCAACCTGCATCTGAAAAACACAAATATTCGTATGAAATGAGAACTTCTCAGCATGGTAATGGTGCCGCATACATAAGATATAAGGTCCCGAAAAAACCATAGGCAATCTTAGAACGCCGAAACTCAGGTTATAAAACTTAGATAACTAAAACAGAAACCATGAATGGATGGTCCTCTAGGGATTTCTAAACCTAACTAAAACTTAACTAGAACCCTAAATCTCTTTGCCTTTCCTCCGTTCCTCCATCTCTGCTGAAATTACAAAGACAAACAAGCAGACAATGGCAAACATAGATAGAATACAAGTAATACAAATAGCAAATATAACAAATAACATATTATAATCACTTAGGCAATTTCAATTAATGCACAAGCAAGCAATTCAAATAATATGCATATGATGCATGCCAGTCGTAGGGCTGATGAGTCCCATCTGTCGATTATAAAGCCAACTCGACAAGTTCGGCTGCTAAACCCTGGACTGTCCCCCGACGTGCATCCCCAAGAGTCTATGCATAGCTTTTTCTCATATATATAAAATTGCTCAATGGGGGTATCCTTCTCGGGAATTTATAAGTGCCTAGTCACCTCTTACATCGTAGGGTCAACAAAGTATCGAGTCTCAACCTGGAACACGTGGTGACAAGCCACGATACTTTACCCAAAGACACTCATATCTCAAATAACATAAGTGCATAAGCCTCATTTCATTCATATTCATTCATAATCATTTCATAATCATTCATTATAGCCATAACATTACTTATATATCATATATTTGCACTTTTATACATAATTCATCATAACTCGGAGTAAGTGGGGCGAACCACACCCTTACATCTATCCGGTGAGCCTCTATACTCACCAACCTGGAGCAAGTGTGGGGGGTGAGGGATCCTCACCTTCCACCATCTCTTGGGATCGCACTTTCAAGAAAGAGTGCTTAGATGAAATCTTCATTCCTTTCTTTAATCAATTTTATAATTTAAGAAGTATATATATATATATATTTATGCCACCTATCTTCTCATACCTAATTCATCACTTTTCCAACCTTATTTCACCCCCAAAATACCTCCTTTTCTCTAGTTTCATCTCATTACTAGGCCTATTACTAAGATTTAGCGTTAAAAGAGTGAAAATAGAGGTTTAGAGGTTTAAAATTAAACTTTAAAACACAAAATTCATGTTTGCTGAAACAGGGGCCGCGCTTATATGTGGACCACGGGTACGCGTGGGAGTGTAATTTGCCCATCATGCTTACGCATTACCTCGTCCGTGTATGCAGGTACGCTGGACAGAATCAAACATCCACGTGTGGAGGAGTCCGCGTACACATACATTGCAAATTAGTCAAAGAAAGTGGTTAAGTCTGCAGAATTTCAATTTTACATATCGAACTTCTGATGCACATAACTTTCTCATTTTAAAACATTTTTCATCCGTTCTTCGAATGGCGTAAACTTCATGAATCCAATTTTTATATGAAACAAGTTTGAAATAATTTGAGATTCTAGAAGCTAAGTTATGGCTCACCGAGGTTCGGCGAAAAATCAAATTTTCACAAAAGTTCATAAACCTCTATTATCACCAACTCAAACTCAATATCAACACTCAAAACATACAAACAGCACCACAACCTTTCAATTCAGCATCACAATCCTACATTCTATCAAAATCCAGCATACCTCAATCTTGCATACATTTTCTTCCAACATTTTCAATAATAGCATCAAAATCATCGACCTTAACATATCCACAATCAACATTTACATTTACCACCATCAAAGTCATCATTCATTAACCTCCTTATCACATCAACTATATTCATGTCACACAATCAATGAATTTATCATGCCTCATCAAATCAAACAAACATTGTCAACTAAACTACCAATCAAATCCAACATTCTCAATCCAACCTATCCTAGGTCGTCCAGCCTAAGTTTTCACAAGACATTACATATTAAATACGAGAAACCAAAACCATACCTTAGCCGATTTTCTCATATATCCCAAGACAACCCACTTAGGCGAAATTGCAAGCCCTTAACTCCAAAATTCCGCAACTAGCACCAAATCCCAAGCTTCCAATTGAGCTTCTAACATATCTAATTGCTTTATATCACATATATACATACACCTAACACATTTTATCATATATACATACCTAAAATTCAATACCCAACACACATAAACAAGGAATTGACTAGGGTTGATGATCCTTACCTTGTATGTGCCTCAATTTAGCAAAAATCCACTAATTCCTCAAGTCAATTTGATCCTAAAACATCAAATTAACTAAAATCTTAATACCCCAAAACCTTGACATTTTTGAATTGAAGAAGAGAGAATAGGGATGGGGAATGTAATTTTCTTACCTTATAACATACTGGACTTTGTAGAGCTCGTCACTGTTGACGCGTGGCTGCAAACGGTCCGGCGATCGGAGCTCGGAGCGATAAGTTATGTTGGATTGAAATCAAACCATGGGTTAGGTTTTGATGTTCTTGTTCCTTCCTTCCCCAAAATGTTTCAGCGTGTTTCAATGTGTGAAAGGAAGGGAAATGAGCTGAGCTCATGGGTATAGGTGGTTTGGGTTGGGCTTTGGGTCCTTTTTGGGTCCAGTTCGACTGGTTCGGTCCGTTCAGCCCAATTTTGGGCCAAATTCTTTAAAATTAATGTCAAAATTCTTGTTTTAATTAGCTCTATCTTATTAAACCATAAAATTTATATTTCTAATTTCTTTATTAAAAATTAATTTATTAATTAATTATTCGCTAATTTTTCGGGGTTTACACTGTTAACCAACATAGTCCTCATCTTTTGCCCCTATTGTCCGCTGCTAATGTGTATTGTGAAGTCTCACACGTGGCCATTAAGTGCTAAATGGAGAGCAAGGACAGATAAGTTCATGTGCCAGTAGAGTGAACAACGTCGTTTTGTTAGGGACATCGTTTTATTAGGGACAAAACGTAATATTTTGAATAGGAGGGAATATTGTCTCTTCGATACCCTTCCTTCTTCGCGCCACTTCATACAAAAAGACCCTAAACCCCAAAGTCTCTTCTTTTTACAAAGAACTGTCATAACCCTTTCCAGCATCATCTCCCACATCACTCCCAAAAGCCACTTTGACCTAGTTCCCCCTCGTCGTTAGTCGTTACTCTTCCATCCATAAACGTAAGATACGTTGGACAAACTGTTATCACCGATGTAGACGAGCAAACCAAGGGAACGGTTTGGTTGGTGACCACATCTTACTTGCCTTGACCAAGGTAATATAGTGAAATAGAGAATCTTTTAAAGGTGTTTATTATATGTTTGTAATAAATTTGTTTGATCAATATGCTCTGTTGTTATTCTATAACATATTGTTATCTTCATAGGGATTGATCAGAGTTTTTTTTTTTTTTTTCTTTAGAGTAGTTAATGAATAAAATAGTTTATAAAAGTGAAAATTGCTTTTGTTTTTCTTTTTTGGATTGGTCCTAGAGTTTATTAAATATTTTTCTTTTGAAAACTCTCATTCGATGAAGGATATGGTAGTTCGTGTGTTCCATCATGGAGGTCATATTGTAAGAAATAACAAAGATGTGATGTTGTACATTAATATGAAGGTTGAGAGGTTTCTAAAGATAGACATTGATCTCATTTATTTCTTTGATCTTCAAACTCTGTTCAATAAATTAGGGTACAGTAATTATAAGACAATATATTAGTTTGATTCTGCTATTTTTGACTTTGAGTCTAGATTACACCTAATTAATGGAGATAAGGAGATAAATGAGTTGTGAGAAAATAAACAGAAGAACAAAAAAACTGAGAAATTTCACTTGTACTTTGATGATCCAATAATAGATACTCTATTGGATGACTCGAATTTGAGTGAGTTTAATATAGATGAAGATAATTATGACTCTAGTAATGATAGGTATGAGAGCATAGAAGATGAGCCATATAGACCACTTTCACCAGAACTGGAGGATAAAAGTGAAGAGGATTGCATAATTGTGAAAAGAAACAAGAAAAAAAAAAAGAGGAAGCTGCTGTCTAAGAAGGTGAAAACTCACAGGTTAGGGTTCTGTTTTGGTTAGGAATTTTGTACTAGATTAGAAGAAGAAGCTTCTTCTCTCAAGTTCTCAAAACGATGTATTTTGTCTTCAATAAAACAATGTCGTTCATTCTGATTGACAGGGATTAATCTGTCTTCGGCTTTCTACGTGGCACTTAATAGCCACGTGTGAGACTTAACGATACACATCAACATCGGAAATTAGAGATAAATGACCAAAAACTACATTGGCTAACGACATCCAACATTAAAAATTTATTTGTGTATTTTAAATTTTTGAGAACTAAAATATTGGATACAAACTTTTTCAGAGAGTAATTTGAGATATTGCTCATAATTATAGCAAGAAAGAAAACAGGAAAACATCTTTGATGAAATGATTTTTGAAACTTTTCCGTTTGTCTTTATTTTCATTCTCGAACCAATAGCAAACTAAGCCTTGTTTTAAAACTTTTTAGCGAGTTAAAAAGGTGAGTGTCTTTGTGTGAACGAAAAAGGTAAACATCTTTTGCGTTGAATAATGAATGGTAGTGGTGCATAGCACCTGGATTTATCATTTTACGAACCATTCATTCTCGCAACGCGTGCCATCTTAACGTTTTCAAAAGAAATTGCATACTTTATAGAGAATATCTAATATTTTAAATATATAAAAATAATTAAAAATTATTAGAAGATTCAATTATTAATTTTATTTAAAAATAGGTGTACGTGACTTTTTACAAATATTTTATCATATACCTAAAAATAATATGAAATTTAATCTGAAATAGTTGCACAATAGCATGCATAATAATATAGTTAGTGAGACTGAGCGGTGACCCACAATATTATTACCCAGCGGTTTTCTGTAGATGAATATAATGTGGGCATGACAATGTCAGTGAAAGAAAGAGATAAAGTTGTAACACGTGAGAGACAGACACTCGGAAGTAGCCACATTTTCTTATCAAAGTTTCTTTCTTATCTATAGTCAATGTCACACTTCATATTTGCATTATTTGCTTCCACCCCATTTCATCCCGACCTTTTATATTTTTAGAAAAAAAAAATGTTTCATATTTTTCTATTTCTTTTTTACACCACTGAATATGTATTTTTCTTTTCTAACATACTATATTTTTTGTATTTTTTAGTTTTTTTATTGTTTTAAAAATTTAATTTTGATGTACTCTCAGTATAAAATAATTTTATACATATATCCAATTACGTAATGTCATATTAGTAAAAAACTAAAAATAAATACTTTTTACATTAATTATGTGAATGATCATTTGAAAAAATATGTGATTATACAACTGTATAAAACGTTTTATAATGTCAATATATCAAAATTAAATATTATTTTTAATGTCAAAAATGCAGAAATTATTTTTCATATAGATAAATATATGATATTTTTGTTAAATATTGCTATTTGGAGTGTTTTGCAGAAAGATGAAGGTGCAGAAAGATTGACACAACACACACTATGTGTGTTGCATATTCTACGTAGAGTTTCGAGATACTTTAACAGAAATTTCAGCAGAGATTCGTCACGTGTCAAGCAGAGCAGCAACACGCACCCTGCGTGTTGAAAGAGTAGAGATTCCTCGCTTGGTTTCGAGACACTTTTGCGCGTGATTACTAGCCACGTGTTGCGCTGCACGTAATGCGCACCCGGCTTGTTGAAAATTTCCATTTTCAGGCGTCCTCACCATGTGTCGAGCAACGGGCAACACGCACCCTGCGTGACCACTGTTCCAGCTGGTCTCCATGCATTTAACAGGCGTGCTCTGAAAACTGCTATGCTACAACGGCACAATGGTGCCTTTAAAGGGGGGGAGGGAGAAACTCTTGTGACTTCAACCCCTCATTTCACATTTTTTATTTTTCATTTCAAAATTTACAAAAGGTGATTGAGAGAGGTTGAGAGTGGAAGAAGGTGACTCAAGAAGGTGAGTTTTGGTAAGAGTGAGAGTAAGTAGTATGTTTAGTAACTGTGATTTGTGATTATACTGATGCAGCAGAACACATTATTAATTATTTAAAATAATCTAATGTGATAAGTTTATTATTTTTGTTAATTTAAAATTTAATATTTAGAATGTATTATTTTTAGTGTGGTTATTTTAGTTGATATTATTATTAGCAGTTGTAGTAAATTAAATAATTTAGGGTAAAGTATATTTTTTGTCTTTAAAGTTTGGCAAAAGTTATAAAAAATTAAAAATATCCCTAAGTTTTATTTTGTTTCAATTTTATCCCCAAAATTTTTTGTTTGCATCAAATATACCATCGACGGCTAAATTTTAAAAAATTTAAGACCAATCTAACAATAATGCATGAAAATTATGCTTGATTTGCTTGTGTTAAGGGTTGTTCTTATGAAATCGTTGTTGAATCGGTCTTAAATTTTTTGAAAAATTAGCCGTTAGGGGTATGTAAATTGTTTGTAATTATTTTTTTTATTAGTTTTTCAAATTTTATGTAATTTTTTATTTTATTTTTTGGATTTAATTTTGATTTTAAATTTTGGACGATTATAAAATTATTTTTTATTTTTTGTTTTTGGTTGTCCTGTACCAGGTTAATAGGAATCTTCTGCCGTGTAAACTTGATTCACTGGAGATGTGGCATCCAGCAGTTGACCAGGCCTTACGAACAACAGGATTCTACCATGTCTCGAGAGTAGGACAAATCAGAGGGTATTCCGCGTTACTATATATGCTCTTGTGGAAAGGTGGAGGCCGGGACTCATTCTTTCATATTGCCAGCCGGTGAGGTTACACTAACACTGAAGAACGTGTTACACATATTTGGCCTACCGATTGATGGAGAGGTTGTAATCAGTTGGACCGATAGCAGTCAAGATTTCTTGGTCAACTAGATTATGGCGATTTTTAGTAGCGAATCCGTTGTGAGTAGTTCATCTAAAAGTTACATAAAGCTGGTCTGAGTTCTGCCATATCAGAGACACACAGCCTCTAGACACTTGGGAGTCTGTTCAGTGATACGTTCGATGTCACATCGTTTGTCTGCTGGAAACCACCCTCTTTGCGGATAAGTCGACAGCATATGCCCACGCGAAGTACCTATCACTACTCCAAAATTTTGAGCAAATCAACACTTACAGTTTGGGGGCAGCAACTCTCACACATCTTTACAGGTCATTGCGTCGTGCATTGCGGTACCATTGCAAGGAGATAGACGACCCACTTGATTTGTTGTTTGTTTAGACGTGAGAGTGAATGCCATTTCTTGCGCCCATTCCAAGACGACAACTTGCACCGGCTGATTATCGGTTGCTCGCAGGAGACAGTACATAATTCATTGGAATTGGACTTGTATTTTATTTGTGTTTTACTAGCAATACGCAATTTAAGCTTTGTTATAATTTTGTGTATTGCAAGTGGAGTCATCATCCACAAACCAGAGCGTGGATGTCGAGGAGTGCGGCATTTATTAGGCACGACATAGACTACATGGATGAGGTCAGTATCAATATTAATTTATAAGAATAATTTATTGTATTAATAATCTAACTTAACCCATGCAATATTTTGTAGTTTGCTTGGCAGCCATACATCGGCATCATCATCCCGACCGAACTACATACCCACCTTGATGTCTGTGACATGGTAGGGTCGTTACTTTCATTCGAGTATGTCGAATAGCATCCTACAGACCGAGTGGTTCACCAGTATGGGTATGCACAATCCCCCCCTCTGCCTGCATAGGCCATCCTTCTTGACCAGCATTGTTACACTCTTCGGGGAGTACAATGCTATGATTGGAGCACCATACTCGACGTATGGATACAGCAATGGGGGAACCGCCGCAATAATCAATTGCAAGATAGGAACCTGCAACCAATCACCAACTTTATCCCGTCTGCCGATTGTCGTAGTTGGTACCTTGGATTATTCTGGATGTACTTGAGGTTGTCGGAGTTCATTCCTGAGCAACTACCCCAGCAACCAGCACAACCTTATGCAGTGTTTGAGCCATTTCCTTATCATCGCTCATAGCTATCTTAGCCATCATAGCTCGCATCACAGGTAGCACCACAGCAAGCACCACAGCTTGCCTCACAGGCAGCAGAGCCATCTTGGACTCGAGTTCGCAGAATTTCCTCCATTCTCACCACAGGTAGATACGTTTGCAGATTATGGGCTAATCCATCGTTTCATTGCTAGTGGTGGCCCTCTTGAGGAGGCTCTCATCCCAGCAGTGCCATCACAGCCGTCGTCACAGTCACAACGAAGATTGGTGGACGGTTAATCTCGTCAAAGCCATCGTACCTCCACCCCCGATAGTCGAGCGAGTGGTTGCATCGATCTGCATCTTGAGATCAATCGAGGTTGTCTGAATGTGCCAACAGAGGCTCCGAGCGGTTTTGACTTGAATGCATTGACACAGGAGGTTGTTGACGAGTATATCCCTAGTCCTTCTGCTCCGGCAGAAGTAGATGGGTCAGGTCCGGTAAAAGGACACGTAGTTGGTCATCAGTACAACCTATAGACAGATGTCCGTCCACCGAACAGATTTACTCCGTCAAGTGTTAACAAGATAGCGAACAAGGCAATTAGGTTTTTTAAGAAGAAGCCATGAGCTGATTAGTTGAATTTATTTGTTTTAGTCTTTGTATTAGTTCTATGCATCTTCTGTTTAGTCAAACTTAGTTTATATAATCTTTGTATTAGTTATATTAATCTTTAGTGTAGTCTAACTCAGTTTATTTAATCCATAAAATTATGAAATTAGAAATTTAGAATTCAAATGCATTAACCATAAAATACATGAACTTCGAAATTTAGAATCCAACCACAATGAACGATGAACCTCTACAACTGAAAATAAACCCTATGAGCTACCACTGCCACCAACTCCGCTCGGTCTAACACGTTACAGACATCAACTATGACTATGAACCTATCTCTCGCAAAGTCAGCATACTGGGGGATCACACATTTCCCGTGAATCCATTTCATTCAGATAGCGAGTCGATTTGGGACAACCCTTTGACGTTCGTCTCAAGGCAGGATTTGCAACCATCGTCGGTCCCGGGTAATCAGGCCATGTGTAACACCCTACAATAGAGCTTTACACCTAGGATGTAAAACAGAGGTGGCGAGGCGCTACGAACTTTAAAAATAAAATCTTATATATAATATAATTAAAATGAAGATTTATGTAGGAGTCTTTGAAGGAAAGTTAAAATAAAACGTTAAATGGAAAAGCGCAACACTCACGCAAGCAATAATACATACATACATACATACATACATACATACATATATATATATAACAAAACTAAAGTCCCAAAAGTACAAAATAATCTTGGCTTTCGAAAACTCCCAGAATTCTTCAGCAAGGTGCCGCCTGACCTGCATCTGAAAACCACAAATATTTTATGGGATGAAAATCGGGGGTTCTCAGCATGGTAATGGTGTCGCATACATAAGATATAAGGTCCCGGAAAAGCCAGAGGCAATCCTAGAACTCCGACACTCAAATTATAAAACTTAAAGAACTAAAACAGAAACCATAAGTCAAGGTGGTTTTCTAAAGATTCCTAACTTAACCAAAACTTAAACCTAAACCCTTAATCCTCCTCCTTTCCTCCAATCCTCCAACACCGGTGAAACCGCACACACAAACAAACAAGTAATGGCAAACACAGGTAGAATACAAGTATTGCAGATAGCAAATATAATAATAAACATAGTAAGTTCACTTAGGCATTCCTAATTAATGTACAAACAAGCAATTCAAACAATATGTATATGATCCATGCCTGTCCTATGGCTGATGAGTCTCATCTGTCGGTTATAAAGCCTGACCCGGCATGTCCGATAGCTAACTCTGGACAGAACATCAAACACAGAGCAAGTGGGACAACGCCGCAACCCTTGCATCTTACCTGCGTACCCGGAGTAGGGAACAACTTCACCCTACCTCTTACCCAGGTGGTGTTATAGTTCTCAATTCAGAGCAAGCGGCGACAGAATTCCACCCTTGCATCTTACCCGAAACTTCGAACTCTGAACCGGAGCAAGTGGATAATACCACTGCGTCTTACCCCAGCACCTTGCTCACACACGGAACCCCTCAAAAACCAATGTTCGCGTACGTAAGCCCTCTGCTCGCGTACGCAAAATGCCAAACCCAAAAAGGTTGGTTGCGTCGCGTGTAGTGGTCGCGTACGCAAGATCTGCAGATTCGCAAAAATGCTGAATACTGCATAATTTTCAGTTTTGCACTCCAAACATCCTACGCGCATAACTTTTTTATTTTAAAACATTTTTAATTTTATCATTCTTCAAATGGCGTAAACTTCATGGACCCAATTTTTATATGAAACAAATTTGAAACAATTTGAGGGTCCGAAAGCCGAGTTATGGCTCGTCGAAGTTTGGCCAAAAATCAAATTTACATAAAATCCTCAAACCTCTATTTTCATTAAAAATCAAACTCAATTTCAACATTCTATACATATAGCCAGCACCAACACATACCATATCACATTAACACAACACTACACCCTTCCTTCATCCACCATACCTCACTTTTACATAATTCTCATACATAAACTTCACAATTATACCAACAAATCATCAACAATCCACCATCTATATATATTCATTATTACCAACTTATCAATCATAATTAAACCATCATTTATCATTCTATTTCCATCATAAGCAGTAATCACCAAAAATGCTCAATCCATATCACCAATTATCATCAAAGGTCCTAAGCAATTGATATACTTATGCATTCATACATATCCTATAGTCACCTAGCCTAAGTTTTTACAAGGCATTATATATTAAATACGAGAAACCAAAATCATACCTTGGCCGATTTCTCCCCTAAGCCAAAAACACCCAAATTGACGAGGTCACCAGCCTCCAATACCAAAACCTTAGCACCTAAGGCTCAAACAAGCTTCCAATCTCTTCAAATGAGTTCCAATCTTACATATACACTACCTAACATATATTATCACATTTATATACCAAATATCAATACCCAACACATACACTCAAGAGATTTACTAGGTTTTGGAGGGTTTCTTACCTTCACTAGGCCTCAAGCTAACAAAAACCCGCTAATTCCTCAAGCTAATCGGATCCTATAACATCAAAATTCAAAGATCTCAATACCTCACAACATGCAAGGTTTTGAAATTCGGGGAGGAGAAATTGGAAATGAAAACATGGCTTCCTTACCTAATGGAGTACCGGGCTTTGTAGAACTCGTCACTGCAGATGCGTGGCCGCAAACGGTGCGGCAATCAGAGCTCCGGATTGAAAGTTACGTTGGAATGAAAATTGGGTTGAGGGTTTGAAGCTCTCCCTTCTCCTTCCTTGAGTTTGCAACGTGTTTCATGTTATGAGGGAGGGAGGAGCTGGAGCTCCTTCATTAAGTGTGAGTTGGGCTGGGCCTTGGGCCCAATATAGGTCCGGTTCAACCGATTTGGCCCGTTCGGCCTAATTTTGAGCCAAATCCTTTAAAATTAGAGTCAAAATTCATGTTTTAATTAATTCTACCTCATTAACTATAAAATTCTATTTTCTAATTTCTTTGATTAATAATTAATTTATTAGCTAATTATTTACTAATTTTCTGGGTTTTACATCATGTCTTCGTGTCGCACAACGGGACAAACTCAATGGTATAGACCTTGCAAATCTTTGACATCTTGTATACATCGTCGACATACACCTATCAATCGAGGTGCTGGTTAGCACAGCACATAATAATATAGTGACATGGAAGCCGCTCCACCTGAAAATGCCTACAGTCGTACCTCCGCAGTGCAAGATCAACTACTAACACTCTTCCACTTGGCATTTCGCGTACCTCAAATAGCTTGTTTCTTCTATCAAACCGGTGCATGACTATGTTTCCTGCACGCTACATATTTGCCTCTATCCGCTGAGTGGTAAACTCAGAATACGTAAGTTCAGCACGTCAGCGCTGGTGAGCCTCAGTACTCTTCTGCATAAATAGCTCGTTCAATCGATAATATATTGCTCGGACGAGTGCTAAGACAGGCAGATTTCAAGTCCCTTCAATACTGAATTAATGCACTCGACAAGATTTGTCATCATGTGACCCCATTGATATCCCTCGTCAAATGCCAATACCCACTGGGGACGTTTGATGTTGTCGCACCAACGGGCATATGCCTCGCCTCGTTCTTGCAACCTCTTGTAGTTGACGTTGTACTCCTCCACCATCTTTGAATACCTAATGTTGACCACAAGCTTTTGCAAGTACGGGACCTTGAAACCCTTAAGAAGTTGCTACCAATGTGCCGAATACAAAACATTCACCATGCTCTCGGAAGTTTCCAATAACCTCAGCTATGATTTACTGCTGCCCGGATTGACTCATAACGATCGGAGATTATACCCACGCTGTCTTTTCTTACAACATGCCTTCGTAAGTTACTAAGATAAAAGTGCCACGCATCAACGGTCTCAACCCTCTATGATGGCAAAAGTAATCAGCACAATGTTTTGATTTCCATCTTGCGCAACTGCAACCAAAAGGCAACCTTTATAATTTCTGTATAGGTGGGTGTCGTCAACCTGAACCAGTAGCTTGCAATATTTGAAGGCTCTATTGTTTGGATTGAAACTCCAAAATATCAGATGAAGTATCCAACACCCTCCACCTTTTCACTCCTATTATACAGGTGTCACATTTTTATTTGGACTTGTGAACCAGGCATCTTCTGAACTATTGCAGAGAACCACAACGGTAAAGCTTGGTAAGATTCTTTCCATCCACCGAAAACTTTTGTTATCGACTTCTGCTTTGCCAACCATGCCTTTCAGTAACTAATAGTGTAGTTGAATCTTGCCTAGACTTTCGCAATTATAGATTTCACCTTTATAGATGGGTCGGATTCAACCAATAGCTTTATAGCCTCAGAAATTGTGTCCGAGTCCAACTTGGAGTGATCCTGTGAGATCGTTCCCATAGAACACATTTGCCTCCCGTTGTATCTCCGAATCTCCCATCAAGCTTTCTTCTGTATCAAGCTGGCTCAGATAAGCCAATCGCACCCATGTCCATAAGTCTTGCATTTTGCACAGAACGTCTGTGACTCGGATTGATAAACAACGTAATCGACTCCTCTGGAGATAGTGTAACTCCGAATTGCCGTAATGACTGATTTTCTAGAACCGTATTTCATTCTGATCCTGAACTCCCCGTCCTCAAGATCAGAAACACCTATAAAAAGAATAAATTGTCGCTCATCGATCCGTTAAAAGAAAATTAAAGAAACATACTACCAATTGCTCATGTACCTATGTTCACATATTCGAAAAACTCTGGTGCATGCATGGCGTCAAGATCCAAACTGTAAAATCCGCGAAACTAATAAATAATTGGCCAATAAATTAATTATTATTTAAAAAAATTAGAAAATTAAATTTTATAGTTTAATGGAATAGAAATAATTAAAACATGAATTTTGACACTAATTTTAAAGGATTTGGCTCAAAATTGGACCAACGAACTATACCAGTCGGACCGAGCCCATATTGAGCCCAAGGCCCAACCTATATAAGCATGCTTCAGCCTTCTTACCTTCTTATTTTGAGTTCCACACAGGTGAGTTGAAGAGAGGAGGTGAGAAAGGGTTTGGGAAAAACACTATTCATCATCAACTTTCATCACCCATAACTTTTGATCCAGAGTTCCGATTGACGAGCCGTTTGTGCTCACGGGTTCGTCTCGGAGTTTCCTTTAATTCTATCTAAATTTTTGTAGTATATCCTTTTCAAACTCGTGCCCAGTTCTCTGTGTCCCCTTTTTCCATGAAATTGATTTGAGTTTTGAGTGATTTTGATTAGGAGTGAACGCGAATCGGATCGGATCGGATATGACCAAAATTTCGATCCGATCCGTACTAAAATCATCAGATCGGATTGGATCCAATATCCGCAGTTTTTAAAGTTGGATCCGATCCGCACATTTGCGGATCGGATTGGATTGGATATCGGATATATCTGCAAAACACAAAAAATTTTTTAAAAGCTTATTTTTATTAAAAACATATCAATAAAATTCATTTTTCTATTCTTTTAAATATATTTATTCTTAAAATAATATTAAATATACTTTTCTTAAATAATAAATTAAAATAATACAACATATATGATAATTATTAGTTGAAATAAAACATAAAAAGAATATTTACTTATTTATTTCTTTATTTTTGCGGATACGCGGATATGTGGATCGGATATACGGATACCAACACAAAATCTGTAATCCAATCCGATTAGTGTGCGGATCTGATTCGATCCGATCTGAAAGCCTTGCGGATTAGATCCATATCCGCAATTTTCGTATCGGATTCAGATAAACACCGCGGATATGCGGATCAGATCCGATCCATGAACACCCCTAATTTTAATGATTTTTGTGGTTTAGGTACAATCTAACATTAGATAATTATTGGAATTTACTCCAATCATCAATGGGTAAGGTAAAAAAAATTCTAAACCCTTGTGGTTTGTCTAATTTTTTGTACCCTAGTACTAATTTAGTGAATTGCATGATTTAGATTGAATTTATGTTAAATTGGAGATTGAATCGGTAAATTGAAGCTCTTAGAACGAAGCTTTGGTGGCTGAAATTTATTGGATTTTATTGGGAGTCTTGAAGCCTGAATTTTTGGTAGTTTTGAGCTTAGGGAGGAATTGGTCAAGGTATGGTTTCGGTTTCTCGTAATTAATATTTAATATGTCGTAAAAACTTAGGCTAGTTGATCGTATGATAGGATGAATATGTGAATTATGTTTAGTAAATAATGAGTATAATTGTCAAATTTGATGTAAATGGGTGTTGAATTAGTTGGTTGGATTGATTAGTTATTTTATGAGCATAAAATATGAATTTTGATGTTTAATGTTGAAATTGGTGAGAATTGTGGTTGTAAAAGTTGATTAGATTGGAGGTTTTGGATGTAGTATGTTGTGGAATGAATGGATAGTGATATGAATGAGGATGTTGTTGGTAAAATAATGATTTTTGGGTGATTGGTGATATATGTTGATAATCGATTAGTGATATGAATGAGGATGGTGTTAGTGAAATAATAATTTTTGAGTGATTAATTATATATGTTGATAATTATGTATATAGTTGTTTGGATATGAATTATTGTGTGAAGTGATTATAATTGTGAATTTGGTATGTTATGGAGTAAATAAGGGGTTTTGAGGAATGATTGAACTTGGTTGATGCAGATTCGGTAAGTTTTAAAGGGGTTTGAGATTTAAATGTTTTGAAAGTTGAGGTTTGGTATTTTAATGAAATCTTTGATATTTGGCCAACTTTGGCGGGGTGTAACTTAGCCTCCGGACTTTCAATTTTTATCAAACTTATCTACAATGAAAATTTCATTTGTGAGCTTTACACCATTCGAAGAACGGATGAAAAATATTTTAAAACAAAAAAGTTATGCGTGTCGAAAGTTCGGTGTGTAAAACTAAAATTCTGCAACACTTAAAAATTTTGCCTATCCTGCAAAATTTGCGTACGCAGACCCTCGCACACAACATGGCCATTCTCTTCGGGTTTGGTGTCTCATGTACGCGACGCGGGACTTCGCTTCAGGTTCGCACTTCCGCGTACGTGGGCAGAGGCTGCGTACGCGGACCCCTATTTTCCAAAACATAAATTTTAGTTTTTTAAAAAATTCTTCTAGCTTTCAAAACCCTTGTAACACTTGTTTAAAGCCTTATAATTGGTATTTGGGTAGTGGAGTGTGGTATAATGATGGAAGGAAGTATCTTGTTGATGAAGAAAGAGATAAAGTGAATGATGATAATGGCGGAAGTGCTATTTATGTAATGAGACGAATGGCTATATTGATAATGAATCATGGCTGGTAATGATTATATGAGTTTGAATGATTATGTGATTGTTTCACTTCCAATATCTGAGATACGAGTTTCCATGGGTAAAAGCAGTGGGCTTGCCACCACGTACTCCAGGTTGAGACTCGATACTCTGCTGACCCTATGTCGTAAATGTAGCCGGACACTTATACCTTTCCGGATGAGCTCTCCCCCGTGCATATACACCGGTGTGTGTTATATGATTATGAATGAGTATGATTTGAGATTTGGGGATGCACGACAGAGAGACAGTTCAATGGTTAGCTACTAGGACTTGTCGGGTTGGCTATATAACCGACAGAGGAGACTCATCAGCCATAGGACAGGCATACATTATATGCATCTATGTGTTTGTTTGGCGTGCTTTGTTTGGAATGCCTAACTGATCACATGAACTACTTGCTACCTGTTTATCTGTTGTATCTGTATTCTAATTGTGAGTTCTTTGCATATAATATCTGTGTTTGAAAACAAATAATTCCAATAGAGGTTGGGAGGTTCAGAGGAGTTGGAAAGGAGAGTGTTAGATTAGAAGGAAGATCCTTAGTTAGTCGCCTAAATTTTTGGTTTAGTTATGTTTTATAAGATTGAATCAAATGTCAGAAGTTTTAGAAATGCCTCTGGCTTTCTCGGGACCTTATGTATTAATTATGTGGCACCATTACCATACTGAGAACCTTCAGTTCTCATTCCATACGTATTTGTTATTTTTCAGATGTAGGACGCGACGCGCCTCGCTGAACGTACTGGGTTTGTCTTCTTGGAAGCGTGGATTTGTATTTTTGGGCTTTTTACATTATGTACTTAGTTTTATATGTATTTTCTCCACTTTTGTTTAAAAACTTGTATTTGTCCCTCTTAGAGGTTGACTTCGGAGAATTAGGATTTATACTTTGTCTTTTGGTATGTTTGTTAGGTTGTATATATATATATATATGTAACTATCTTTTGGAAACTCTAGTTATATGTATGTTTTGATTTACTTTTCTGTATAAATCTTTTATCTTAATGCTTTTCGACTGTTACGTTTTATCTGGTCTTGGTTTTGCTTATCTTTTCTCTTCAAGGCTCCTAGATATATAATCCTTATGATATATGTATGTATTTTATTTTTAGAGGTCGTAGCGCCTCACCACCTTTGATTTATGACCTAGGCGTAAAGATCTATGTGGTAGGGTGTTACACAAGCTACGCATAAAAGGTGAAATGTCCATCTGTTGACTAACTGGGGGTGGAACCACTAAAGTTTCCGCACTGCCTCGCCTCCCCAATCGCCGTCCTCGTCCTTGTCACCGACTTCATACGTAGCTTCGAACTTCTCGTCGCTATCATTGTTTATTCCTTCGTATGCTTCAATTCTGTCATTTTGCACATAGTTGTATGTTCAAACTCAAACATACAACTTAACCCTTGGACGTTTCACCTGAGTTTGCTGGTGAATATGAAACATCTGTTGAATACTTGTTTCGTCAACGATCGGCATAACCTCAAACTGTATTAGGCTGCCAAATACAACAATCGGACTCCGGTAGAGAATGTTGCTTACCCTCTTTAAAATATCACTCTCTATGCTCTGACAGAGCCCGTACTGTAGTTTCGCGAACGTTATAGTGCCCGGAACCACAAACGAAAATGTATTCTCACAAGCAAAGCTCACGCCCTCATATGTATTTCGTATAACCTCACCATTGTGTGGTAAACCACTATATTTGCAGTGCCCTCCATCACACCAACAATGCAGGAAAACACCTCTCTCGCAATGCAGTAAAATAGTAACGAGTTTTGGTTTTTATAGGCAGAGGACTCACTTCGCAGGTTCTGTGTTGAAAAGCCATCCAACCAGCGTTTGACACGTGTCTAATATGCGGAATGTGTGTTGCTTACATTCCTGACACGTGTCCAACACGCATGGTGCGTGTTGGCTTGATGTTCGTCACGTGGACAGCATGCAGGGTGCATGTTGTTGCTGATTAGGCCACATGTCCATCACGCTGCATGCGTGCTGAGTCAGCACGTGACCTGTGTGTTGCACCTACTGTATCTGCAACATCCATCCACCTGTATATACACCAAAAAACTTAATTTCCAACAAAAACTCACATCTTTTTTCCACATTAAAATTTTTTAGCCTCAAAAATAAAATATATATTATAATATCGAGTTTCATTTTAATATGTTAAACAATATAACTATATGGTGCGTTCTCTGGTGGCCAATTTTGTTCTATAGCTATAATGGCTACAAGTGACTGACAAATCACAATGGAATACGTGGAAGATAGAATGTTCGCTGACCATAGTTTTGACCGGCACAATAATTTTTTTTTCTTAGCTTCTCAACATCAACGAAACAATATACTAGCAAAGAAGAAATGGGGTTGAAACAAGGAAAAACATAATCTAATCATATAATTCCTATTCTTGGATTCAGTCTGGCTACCAGATTTGGTTTGCCGCTACAAGTAATAGCCTCAAGTCGATGAGAGATGTCTTCTTCTACCTAGAGTTACATGGAACCGAATGTGATCTTTGTTTCGACGGGGTTTCTTGCTACAGTTCCAACAATTGGTATCCATAGCCATCGCCACCCATTTGCCTCCGCGCCTCTTCCTTGATGAGATTACTTCCTCGATTCCGTGCGATAATCGGAGAGGTTCTGTTTTCATTTACCCAATACCCAATTTTTTCTTTTTTGTTTTTTGCCGCCGTCGCCTCCATCGTCTTGTACCACACCACCATCGCTCTGTTAGCTCTTCCCGCTTTCCGTTAGCTCTGATATGGAATTTGTCTTATCCATATGTTTAGGTGAAATACATTTTTTCAATTAGTCATAAGCATGATTTGAACATAACTGAAATTTTAATCAGCTTTTTTTTATTGTCAAATGTCACTCCTTTATTTGTTAGTCAATTTATAGTCATCAGTAGTCACCATTAACTTAGCCACCATAAACGTAGCCTAATTATATAATTAGATTTATATATTTAGATGATTTTTTAAATAATAAATTTAAAAATTAATTATTGATGCATGAAAATAAAATTTTAAAAGATATATAAAAATAATCTCTATAACATTCTTAAATATTATTTGATTAAATATAGGTAACTCTCGTCGTATCACATATAGTATAGAATTTATATTTACTAGCGGCTCAAGTGCCTGTTCAGCCGCTTTTCTATTGGTTTTAAGAAATTAATTTTATTTTTTTAATATATTATTCGCTCTTCAAATTTATTAGATCACTATTTTTTATTTTAATATTAACGTGATCTTATTTATATCATATTTTAGTATTGGTGTTGATATATTATTCACCCTTTAAATTTGTCAAATAAGTATTTTTTTCATCATTTCAAAATTAACGTAGCCTTAGTTATATGATATTTTATTGAAATTAAAATTACAATAAAAAAATTTTAAAATGTTAAATTATAAAAGCACACATTAAAAATATATATATGTTATCGGAAAAAGATATAGTTAAAAAAACGACAAAAATATTATCCTAATTTAATATCAATAATTATAAAAAATTATTCAATAATTAAAAAATAAATTATAAATAAATTTAAATTAAAAAATAAGGAAAAAGAATTATGTTCTTATTATGTATAATAAAATCATGATAAAAATTTACTAATAGATAAAAATATTCATTTCTTTAATCTTATATTGAACATATTTAATTATCTTTAATTTTATTATTATTTATAAGTTATTAATTTTTATTTTGATTATATTATGTCATCATATCATACACTATTATTTTTTTATTATTATTTTACATTTATAACTATTATTGTTTTGTCGTCATTATTATGTTGCCTTATTTTATTTCCTTCCCCTGTTTTTTTTCTTCTTCTATTAATCCCAACCGCAATCAATTACTACCATACCATTATCACAATTCTTATTTTTGTTTATCACTTTGATCCATAACTATCCATTGTATTAACTTTTGAGTTGTTAAAGAATTATTTTCTTAATTGATTTAGATATCTAGATGTATAACTATTATATAGATACTTATTTTTCATAGTTGCTTTTTAAGTCATATTTTATCATTTTAAGAAAAATTAAGATATCAAGCATTCAAAAATTTTGTATTGAATAATTAAATAAAAAAAAATTATAAGTTATTTAATTTTTTAATATTTAGAATAATTAAATTTAAATTAATTTAAGTATAATACTAAAATCATTACGTTTGATTACATTTAAGAGTTAATTATATCTACTACTATAGTCAAGAAATAGACTTTACTTTTTCTATAACAAATAATTTTTCAATCATCTAATTTATAAAAAAAGTTCCATCTTTTTATTTATCCTAAAAAGTAAAAATTAAAACTAATATAAATACTTTTTGATTAACAAAACTAAAATAAAACATAAAAATAAACCTTAAATAAAAATAAAAATACAAAATTTTGAATTCCAAAATATAAAAGTTATAAGATAAAAAATTACTTAAATATAATTTTTGTAAGGTACTCAATGAATGAACTTAGAAGAATGAATATTATATGCAAAAGAAATCATGATATGTTGGTATAAAATTACTATGTGTAAATTTTTTTAAAAAAATATTCTCCTTGTTAAACTATTCTATTTTTATTCTTTTCAAAGCATATCGATAACAAAAAATTTGCAATTTTGCATGACTAATTTACATTTAAAGGAAAACGGTAAAAAATGTGTGGAAGTTTTTTTATTCAATATAACTGACTGATGTACAGGATAAATTTTTTTAATAATAAATCTCTCTCGTTAAGGATAATATTAAAACTTAAATTTGAACGCTCATTGACATTATATGTGATGTAAGTATTTAAAGTACGTTAAAAGAGTAGGATAATAATTTGAAAATAAAAAATATCCTGGGTAAATTTATTCTTTAAGAAATTACTACTTTGAACTATTTTAATCTGCACCAATAATTTACCTCCAATAGAAAAATCTTAATGAGGTTACGGTAAAAAATGGGTAAAAATTTTTTTATTTAACGTGACCTACGAAAAAATTTTAATAATAAATTTCTCTTTAGGAGTAATATTGAAACTTAAATTTAAACACCAATTATCATTATATATTTTGTAGGTACCAAGAGTATATTAAAATAATATAATATAATAATTTAAAGAAAAAATTATTCTTTGTACATTTATTTAAAAAAAATTATCATGTTTAAACTATTTTATTTTTATTCTTTAAAAATACGCAACAATGATTTACATAAACTTTTAATGAAGTTGCTGTTTAAAATGGGTGGAAGTTTTTTTTATGCAAAGTAACTGAGGGTTGTGCAGAAAAATTTATTTTAATAATAAACCTTACTTCTCAATAAAGACAATATTGGAATTTAAATTTGGACACCAAAATTTTTGATATTTCAATAGATATTGTTATAGATTAAAATAAAGCACAAAAATAAGGATAAAAACTAAAAAAATAGATGCATGTAGAAAAGGATAATGTTAAATTCTATGTCATTATGTATGAGAACAATGATTTATTTTTATACTAAATAACAAAAAAGTTAAATTTTATGTCCGTTTTTTATTACTTATTTTTTTGATTTCCCACGGTATCCCTCAACCCGGCAGGTCAAGGACTAATCCGTCGCGATACTGAGCTCCATTTAAGGGTTTGCCGCTGGCCAATGGGTTGCTGCATGCACAGGCGGGATTCGAACTCCCGACACTTGCTTAAGCGGACTAGTGAGCTAACCACTAGACCAACCCAACTTGGTTTAAATTAGACTTTATATTTATTGAGTTATGTTTCCTTCCAACAAAAAATATAGTTATGAAGTTATTCTCATTTTTTGGTAGGAATACATTCATTATGTCATTATTTTAATAATTAATATAAATTTTAAAAAATTGAATAAATATATATTTATGTTGATTCTATTGAAGAGTGAATTATATGTACTCTTATAGTAAAGAAATAGACTTAACTTTTTCTAAAAAATAGACTTAACTTTTTTTTATAAAAAGTAGTTTTTTAAACATCTAATTTATAAAAAAGTCCCATCTTTTTATTTATCCTAAAAATTAAACATTAAAACTAATTAATATTTTTTTATTAACAAAACTAAAATAAAATATAAAAGTAAATCTTGAATAAAAATAAAAAATACAAAATTTTGAATTCCAAAATATAAAATGGTTATAAGATAAAAAAAAATTACTGAAATATAATTTTTGTAAGGTACTCCACCATTGAATTTAGATGAATGAATATTACATACAAAATAAATTATGATATATATTGGTACAAAATTACTGTATACTTTTTAAAAAAAATATTATCTTGTTAAACTATTTTTCTTTTATTCTTTCAAAAACATATCCATCGCAAAAATTCCACATAAATAATTTACATTCAATAAAAAATTTTTAATGAAGTAACGGTGAAAAAGATGTGTAGAAGTTTTTTTATTCAACATAACTGACGGTTGTACGAAATTTTTTTAATAATAAACATATTTAAATTATTTTACTTTTATTCTTTGAAAATCCGCAACAATGATTCACTTCCAATAAAAAATTTTTAATGAAGTTGCTGTTTGAAATCGGTGGAAGTTTTTTTTATATTAAGTAACTGATGATTGTACAGAAGAATTTCTTTTAATAACAAACCTCTCTCATCAAGGACAATATTAAAACTTATCGTTATACATGTCATGTTATATATTACCTGTAACAAATTGAGGATAGTTAGTGACTCTGAATTTGTCTAATTGTAGTTAATCCTATATTTATAGTTAATCGGTAATTCTACCTGTGCTTGACAATGGAGTTGGAATAGGAGTTGTATCAGTTGATATGGCAACTTATTTTTTTTGTCGAATCATCTTCCGATAAGTTACAGCTAGGTGTTGTTGTCGTTCATATTCTGTCTTCTTCGCCTGTCTATCAGAACATAAGGTAAGAAGACAAAAAAAAAAATAATTGCAAGTGGAGCAGTTTTTTAAATTTCTCTCACAATTTTAAATGAAGTCAGTTACATAATTCTCTTGATGGTTAATGCAGAATTTACAGAATGTGAATACGTGACAGAGTACATAATTTTAGATGATAAAGATAAGGGTAAAATAAGAAAAAAATTGGATACCAAACTCCTCCACTTTATATATTGTTATAGATATTTTTTTTAATTTTTATTCTTGTGTAAAGGCCTGTATAAAATATCTCTAGTTATTTTAAGGGGAGGCACCATCCTATGTTTTTTTTTTTGCGGACGAAGTATATACTGAATGTCAAAGAATATAAGATGAAATGAGTATTTATAAAAAGAAATTTCAATGCTTAAGTCAACAATAATTTTAAAAAATTAGTAAAAGTGATTTATAGATTAAAACTGCCGAATTATAGTTATAATAGTCGAGTTATGCAAAATAATATTAATGGTGGTTTGTTTATGAATTATAAAATTTTTTATCTTTTTTGACCTAATCTCTTAATTAAAAATTATAACTGTCGAATGATAGTGACCAGGTTAATTTTTAATTTTTCTTCTTTTCGCCGTAAATAGAATTCGATTCAAGTAAAACGAAAACTGTATAGTAGATCATCGAGGTTATAAACATATAAATTAAAAAAAAAAAAGGATTCTCCAACAAATTAAAAGGGAGGGGGGGCTTGAAGCATCTTTTTTAACATATGTCGGTAAGAAATATTTATTTTTTTAAATAAAAGAAGTTCGACACATGAGAATGGAGCATAAAGTAGATAAATACAAAAATAAATTTAAACACAAAAATTAACAATTTTATGTGATTTTTGACATTATCATCAATCACGGTAGGATCAATATTAGTCTACTTTTTATAGTTCAAAAACATCCTATTTTATATGACATTAATATTTATCTTTTTATTATTAAAAATTCTATTATTGCGTTTCTATCCGACATTTTAAATAACTACAAAAAACTTAATTAATCACCTCTTTTACTCTTCTTTTTTATTAAGTGTGCCATTTTAATTCTCAAACAAGCCTTTAATGCAAAGAAATATTACAAGCATGTTTTTTTCTTTTAAATTGTTTCTGTTGATGATGGAAACACAACCATAGCAGAAAGCGTGAAGTTTGGTGGATAGCTTCAAATTCAATACAGTTTTCAAAGTCACGAGACCTTAGTGTGCGGCAGAGACCAGAGATATCTTTAATTGGTCCCCAATTATTAACGTTATTTATGCAGCTCTATCCGATTTTATTTTTATTTTATTTGATTTTATTAGTGGTTGGTTTCTACCGTTGAGTTTAGTGAATAATATTTTGTTGGTTTATAGGTATTTTGATATATAGTTAAGACAATTAATCTAAAATTTTAAAAACTTTACATTAAATCTTTAATACTTGATTAACAAAGATGAACTCCTTCTAAGTTACATCCTTCTTTTTTGGAAAGGAAGGTTGGTGTGCCGCCTTCAACGTTAATTAATTGAGAAAAAAGATTAAAA
>NC_029788.2:113884907-113885517 GCF_000816755.2 Arachis ipaensis | reverse complement strand
ATTATATTTGAATTATATATCTTAATATTTTTCATTAAAAAAAAAAGTTTTGGAATTTTTTTTTGTTTGTACCAGGTATTTATCAGGTTAAAAGTTTAATGATTAATCTCTCAGGTATTGTAGAAGTACAAAGTGGACAACTCTCTCAAGTAAGCAAATTTTATTTTCATCTTTCGATGAATATTGAATTCGAAAAAAATAATTAAAAAATACAGACTCATTTATCTATACCAATTTTTATTGATAAAAGCCTTGAAAATTAATACTATAATATAATGCACCTGTAATCACTATATTAATATATTTTTACGTGAACAAATTAAGACGGTAATAGTGTAATACAATCAAAAGTAGCTTGCTTAGTTAAGATTAAACTAGGATCAGAATTGAAGCATACAACAAAAATGAAACCATTATATTATGTCGTATGACCAATCAATTTCATCTATCTAGTCTTAGTAATAGCGACTATCGAGGGCTTGAGGCTCCATTTATTATTTTAGTAAGCATTGCGGATTTGTGGGGTTTGTATTTATTTTTCAAAATTAGCAATTGAATAATAATTTATTTGGGAAGTTTTAAAAATTATTTTTTTAAGTTTTTAACTTAT
>NC_029788.2:113879431-113884814 GCF_000816755.2 Arachis ipaensis | reverse complement strand
TAAATTTTTCACAAACTTTAAGTTTTAAGACATATTAGTTACATTATTTTTTAATGAAGAAAATTTTACCGCCAACAATGATTTCTATTATTGTAGAAGAGGAAAAAAAAGAAGCTGGTCTCTTGTGCTTTCAAGTTTCAAGTTGCTATGTTCTAGGCAATTAATGGCAATATGATTGTACTTTGGGTGGAGTAAATGGTGTCAATTTCATTTATTTGTCTTTTGTGTTGTCTTATTTCTTGCATGTTAATGCTATTAATAATATACTCTTGTTCATAACAACATATTTATTTGGTGGAAGTAATTCGAAATTATCTTTGCATAGGAAGAAGAGGATGATGATGATTACGAAAAATATTATAAATTAGTGAAAACTCATGTCTTCATTACATAATTAAAAATGGTTAAATAATAATTTAGTAAAATATATTAAATAATTTAATAATTTTTAACTATACGTACGTGGATTTTCAGTTCATAAATTTGTCTAATTTCACAAAAAAAAAAAAATAATCAAACTTATCATTAGTGATGACAGATGTTTTACAATAGGTGCAATAGAAGCAACATTGAAGACGATTTAAAATAAGAAAAAATTTAGAGGTCAGTATTTTTGTTGAAATTTGGGCAACACTTAACTATAAAAAAAAATGATTAATTCTATATCATTAAATGTTATTTCACACCATTAAAAATATTGATAATGATTAATTGATAGTTAAACATCACAAATTTTACTAATCTCTAGCACTCCTCATAAAATAATTACGACAATTCGCATATTATTATTGTCTTATTGATCTAGGAAGAAATTTCTATCATTTCTAATTCATAAGCATTTATTTCTTCTTGTTCTTTTATTTAATTTCCATTTTCTTTGGATTAAATGTTGTTGTAATCCTTTTGAACAATCCCTTTTTCTTGTTGCGGATAATCTTTTTAATTTGTGGTCCTCTTTGTACTTTATTTAGAATATATAAAAGCACTTTCTTTTATATATATATATATATGTGTATGTGTGTGATTACCTTGAACGTAGGGGTGTTTGCGGTGTGGTTTGGTTCGATTTAAAAAAAAAAAGTTATCCGATCCGAACGTTTAATTTATGTGCAGTGCGGTTTGGATTGGATGAACTTTTTTTGAAAATCCGATCCGATCCAATCCGATTACAAGCGGTTTAGATCGGTTTGGATTTGCAGTTTTTTAAATAAAAAAATTAAATACATATAACAAGTCTTAACATATCTTAAAAAGCCAACGATAACATAACAATAGAAATAAAATTATAGGTTAGTTAAAATAAATAAATAAATAATATTTTAAACATAAAATATTTATTAAATAATAATAATACATGAATAATAGAAAAATGTATAACAAATTGAACATGTTATAAATATAATTGTAAATATAATAATAAAATAATAATATTATAGCACATTGTGCGGTTTTGATTGGATTGAATCGGTTATGAAAAGTAGATCCGAAATCCGATCCAATCCAGCGGTTTGCAAAAAATATAATCCAATCAAATTCGAATTAGTGCGGTTTTAATCGATTGGATTGGATTGGATGAGCAGTTTAATTTGGATCGGTTTGAATTTGAACACCCTTACTTGATGGTCACAAGTCTGTAATTTCATGAAAATTATATGGAACGTTGGATCCCGCTAGGGAGACAATGGACTATTTGTACAATGTGTACAATGGGTTATTGAGTTACAAAATAAACATCTTCTATACTATCTAGAATAATCATCCGAGTAGTAGGGATAATAAACATCCTCCCAAAAGTTTAAATTGATTTTGGGGTTCACCAAGGATCGAACTCTTGACCTTTCGGATCTAGAGCTCTAAATCCTAAAACTATGTCATGGTACCACTCATCCTAAAAACTTCAACTGATGGGAAAATGTAACACTAATGATTATATCTCTAATACTCCCTAAATCTCCATTGTACGCATTGTACAAATATTTCATTGGCTCTTCATACTTTTCCTTTTAGGTAGTGTTTATAAATCTTGTTCATTGATTAATTATTATTACAAGAGATTACGATCGTGTTAATCTTTTATATTTAATATTTTGACTAAATTTTAATTTTGTTATTAACGTTTTAAACGTCTCATTTTAGTTCCAAAAAATTTTAAATGGGTTTAATTTTTAATGTTGTCGCACTATTAAATTTAACAAGAATAATTAACATATTAAATATGCAATAACGTTCGATTTCAGTATATAAATAAATTGACCCTCTAACAATCACCAATATAAATGATTTTGCGTAGATTTTAGAGATTGATCATTGATTACTAAGGGTTTGAAATTTTATACAAAAAAGAGAATGAAAAAAATGAAGTATTACAAAAAGGTTTTAGTTATATTTCTCTAACACAGAAATAAGAATATATGACTTAACTAAAAATACTATTTTTTCTTCTATTGCTATCTTTTTTTTTTAATTTGAGATAAAAATAAAACGTTTCAAATATTAGGAATGAAATTAAGACTTATTCAAATATTAGAGACTAAAATAATAATTTATTCTATAATCATTTATGTATCTTCTTCTATATACTTAAGTTTTTGATATATATAATATAAGTAGTCTAATTTAGGACTAAGTACGATGTTAGTCCCTATAGTTTATGCTAAAATTTTTTTTGTTCCTGATCTTTTTTTGTATGCAAAATCATTCCTAAGATTCAACGTAGTTTTAAAATCGTCTTTCGGACAATTATACCCATAGTATCATCATCTCCATCACACTTTCATAAGAGAGAGAGAGAGAGAGAGAGAGAGAGAGAGAGAGAAGCAAAAACTCAAAGAGTGAGAAGGAGAACGAAGTAAAAACCCAGAGACTCGCGCCCTAACATCACAGCACCTCGCCCTTGCCGGAAAGCATATTGGTGATAAATTCGTATCATATAATTCACATTGGCACAACAGTTACACAAAGATGAACACATGGAGCAAAATGGAAAGAAAGGAAGGATAAGGAGGAGGAGTACCTGCCACAAATTACCACCGGCATCACCGTCCACCATCGTTGCTGCTCCTCTCTGTCGTCGCACTAGTACCACCGTAGTTCGCTGGCGTCGTCGTTGGCTTGGATTCGCGTTGCTGTCGTTGCTGCTTGAGGTCATGCCAACGCCGCCGCGGTAGCGGCCTTCCTCTGCTTGCCTCACGCCGCTGGCGTTCTACCCGTCGCCTCACCATCTCCTCCGTGTCTTGTTGCGCTTTGTTTCTGATGATAGGCATTCACTTTGCCTCTTCTTCTTTCTTTTGTTTATCTTATTAATTAATTAATTTTTCTGGTTTTTTTTATTAATGTTTGTTTTGAAGATGATGATGATTCTTTTTTTTTGTTAATGATGATGGTTTTGGTAATGAATTGTAGTTTTGATTTTGATTTATTTGAGATTGTTGTTGAAGATTGGATTTTCTTGTTGGATTCATGAATAGATAGTGATGGGATGGTAGTGGGTGGGGTGGTGCAGATGGTGATGGAGTGGTAATGGGTGAGGTGGTGGTAGTGGTGAGAAGAGAGAGGGATATTTTTGTCATTTAAAAAATTAATCTGTTTAAAAGGACGATTTTAAAACTACATTGAACTTTAGGAACAATTTTGTATGCAAAAAAAGTTGAAGAGGAAAAAATTTTTTGACCTAAATCTTAGGGACCAAAGTCGTACTTAACTCTCTAATTTACTAGTAGTATATTTTTGCATATATAACTTAAATCAGGGATTATATTTTTAATGACGATGCCAGATGGAGCAAGTCAGATGAAACAATCAATTATTTGCCCTTCTGAATCGAGAAAAAAATATAACAAAATATATATCGTAGATAGAGATGCTGATTGATCTCTATGGCTGCTCTCATTCTTGTTTAATAAAATATCTTCCGTTTCTATTCCATTTTTATCACGGGTCACATTTATTTTCTCCCGCAGAAAAGGTAGATATTGGCGAGTATCTATTGATATTAAGTTAAAAAATAAATTAACACAATTATAATAAAATCCAATACAATTCAACTAAATGTTTAAAATCAAATATAATTTAAACACAAATTCAACATACTAATATACTTACATAACTTATATATATAAGAGCATTTAAATAAATTTCTTTTCGCAGATCTCTATGGGACAGATACCTCAATTCCCGCCTCTGTCTCTATTTATTCATGGAAGTAGATTTTCGTTTTTCATAAAAAATTTGCGAATTCCGTCAACCTCTTCGTCATGGATAATCTCCGTAGATATCCGTGAGCGCCAATTTTTTTTTGTGATTCCCATCCTAACAGTAGGGATGAAAAAACAAATATTTAAAGTTTAAATTTACCTATAATTGTCTTTAAAAAGATTAATATAATAAAATAAATGTAGATACCGAACATAATGCAAGCTTTTCCCTAGGGTCCAAGCTAAGGGTCATATCGTTAAGACATATAAGAGGAAGATTCCAATTTGGGGTTCAAGACTCCAAATGGAACACCAGGGTGGAGCCTTGTCTAAGGTCTAGTATTGGTGTAGTACAAATAAATTAAGAGAGAAAGTTCTCCATAGATTGATAAGATACATGTTTTGTCTTTGCTTTAGCAGCACGTTTTTGGCCTTAAGCTATCACCCATTTTCACTTTTCTCTACTAACTCTCTTGTCTTTTTCCTATCAAATCCAACACACTCTCTTCACCACTTCATCCTCCTTATTTTTTCCCTTTGGTTTTTTCTTCTTAAGTTCCCAATTACTTAATAATCATATTCATACCCCAAATTTAAAGGAACCGAAAGAAAAAGTTTATTTTTCTATTTTGATGGACGAGCAATATATAAAAAAAAGTCAGAACTTGTCTTATTTAGTATTAATTAATTATCGCAACAATTAATAAATGTAAATAAGGCAAGTTATGGTTATTTTTAACTGATTTTCTTTGGTTACCAAACATTTCCGATATAAAAATAGCACCATACTAAAATGAATTAGTACAATCACTTATGAAGAAAAGAGATCTTACGAAAAGGATTATTGATCATTAAACAAATATTCTAGGATAATAAATTTAAATCCTTTTCGTAAGCACGATTATAATCCTAAGGAGAGAATTTCCAACTCCACTCTGTGCATCTAAAATTGGACTTTCTAAAATGAAACCAACAACTCAATCTCCATTAGTGAGATAAAAAAAAAAGCGCATTATATATTTCATTTCCAAAACTATTTTCTGAGATTTAAAAATTAATATTTGAACCTTTTTTTTTCTCTCAAATGATTGTATGTGTATTGCGTTTGACCTAAAATGATTGTGATATTGATAATATGGTGATAACATAGCTGATGGAATGAAATTAATTTTTGTAGATGATTAAGTGAA
>NC_029788.2:113878875-113879409 GCF_000816755.2 Arachis ipaensis | reverse complement strand
TTCTTTTTGTTATCTTTTTTCTTTTTTTTCTTTTTTTCTGTTGATAATATTTTCATTGCTACTTTTTTTATTTTTTTTTCCTTTAATAAATTGTTCAAACATATATTTGGTAGACTACTAGAGTTTGATATTTCAAATTCATTGTATTCTTTCTTAATAGAAAATTTTGATTTTTAATTTTTAACAATTTTTTAAACTGATTTTAACTGACAGTTTTTTATTTAATTTAAGCAGAGAATATTAATTCCCCCCAAATTCAACATTTTTTTATTGTAAAAACTGCTTAATCATTGGTAACGTCAGGTAATGAGTACAATTATTACATAATAATGATGGGCTAATTATTGGCATAATCTCACTTTGGTACTTTTTCCCAAAAACGTAAAGGAAAGTATAGAATGTTTCCTAGCTATTTAAAGTTAAAAGAATAATATTGCTAAGTTCATCATCAATTATTACTTATGGAGCCATTTATAGATAATCTACCGACATAAAAAAATCTGAGAATATAAGAAAGTGATTATATGATATTAA
>NC_029788.2:113854582-113878408 GCF_000816755.2 Arachis ipaensis | reverse complement strand
GCCCTAGCCCTAAAGAAATTTATTGGTGATATGTGTTTAGAAGCAACGTGGCAGTTTATTAGCCCTTATATTAGATTATTAGAGGGTTGTTTGAGTTAAAATTAAAAGCGAAAAAAAGCAGAACTTCATCTTCCATAGAAGGGAGTAACATTGAATTGAACCCCCTAAATTATATGTTGACCTAGGATATATTATTTATATTATTTAACAATACAATCTCCAACTATGCCAAACATTGTGATGTTCACCAATAAGTGAGCATTGAGGAGGCTTTCCTCTACCAAGATCTGCTTTTAGAGTATTTTAATGATTTATAATAATTTAGGGTGGATTCTACCCTACACACTAAAATAATACAGACTTTGAACCCATGTTTAAGTGGCTCAATGAAATTTAGCTATATGTCTAATTTAATCCACCTAGGTTACATATGACAATACTCTAATTTTTATTTGTTCGGTAGCATATTTTATCCCTAACTTTTTATAGACCCTAACCTAAAAATTCAATCGTACAGGTCATAGTTTTTGAGTTGTAGAACACCATATGAGAACCAACACTAAAATTTGCAATACTTTTTGGGACTTTAAATCTCAATTATAAAATCAATTAAAATTAAAATAGTTATGATAATAACATAAATTTTATTATGATAATGGTTAAATGAAAATATAGTGTCACAAAATCTTATAATAAAACACTAGTAATTAACAATATATGAAAAAAAATTTTGTTGATCATGTAGCATTGCATGCTTTTTATAAAAGATATTATGTCTTAAGTTTATACTATTGTAATGTTTGAATTTTGGGAAAAATATTAAATTGGTACATTTGTTTGGGCGTAATCCTGTTTTAGTTCTTAAAGTTTAAAGTGTTCTATTTGAATTAAAAAAAGTTTCATTTAGCTTCAATGTAGTCCAACTGAGAGGTCAAAGTTAAATCATTAATGAAATGTCTTACATAACAACAAGATCGATAATCTAGAAAATAAGTACAAGTTCCAAAGGTACAAAATCAACCGTGGATACATTTATTTATCATTCTCCTTAGTTCTATAGAAAATATTTCATTTACATTGTAAAAAAAATAATAATTAAATGTATTGAACGGTTAATTTTGTGCCTCCGGAGTTTGTACTTATTCTCCAGATTATCAATTTTGTTCTTGTATTGCTATCATGTAGGATATTTCGTTAATTATTTAACTTTGACCTCACGGTAGGACTACATTGAAACTAAATGAAACTTTTTTGAATTCAAATAGGACATTTTAAACCTTAATGATCAAAACAGGATTACGCCCAAACGTAAGAGACCAATTTAGTAGTTTATCCTTGAATTTTTGTTCTTGCACCAAAATGATATATTTTTTATGTCACTAAAAAACTATAATGAATTTTATTAAGATAACTTCACATAATAGTTTGATATTTTTGAAAATAACTTATCATAAAACTTAGACATATTAAAATGAAACTTTATAAGGATAAAAAAATACTAAATGTTTTTGAAATGTTTGAACTAATATTTTTTCTTCATAAAGTCTAAAACCAAAACTAACAATATTTAAGGACCAAAAGTATATTTCATCCAAGAATAACTTATTATTGTATCTTAAAAAGAGAATAATAAATTATTGAAAACAAAAATTAACCAAATTCATAGCACGTATAATATGATTACATGAGGACAGTCTTTTTCTCTCTTATCTTTTTTTTTGCCTTTTAAAACTTTCTAGCATATTCTGTTTAGTAATTTTGCACTAAAAAAACCTCTAGAAAGGCCCAATGAAAACTTAGTATTGTTTTTTGTCAGAGAACAATGAACCCAGTACAAAAACAAAATAAAAAGTGAACCCAATAGGATTTTTTTGGACCTAAATGGGCCAATATATAAAAGGCCCAATATTCTGCAACAGAATATAAACGTTGCTAAATGCTTCCAACCCAAGAAGAAAAACAAATCCATCTTCCCTATACCAACAAATTCGCAAACTTTATGAATTCTACAAGTCCAAAAGAAAATATGAATTCAAAAAACAGTAAAGGTTCTAACTTTATTGGTTTCACACCAAAAAGGGGAAAAAGCAGAAGCTACTAGCTTCTTTCTTTCTAAAACCAAAAACCGGATATGTTTGGCTCAGAATAAAAAATTGGCATTCCAAATTCTGTGTGGTGGCCACTTTTCTAACCTCATTTTGCACCCACCTTCCTCCCTTCGTTTTAATTTCATTTATGGGAGAAAGGAACTGAGAGAAACCAAAAGGAAAAAGAAAAAAATGGGTTCTTTTGAGGCGGTGATGATGCAGAAGAACGCAACGGCGAAGTTCATTGCAACGGTTCTGGTGGGTGGCGTGATCGTTGGTGTGTCACTGTATGGATTGCTGCAATCTTCAGAAGGGCTTCAGAAGAATCTGGAGCCTCTTGGTTTGTGGAAGAGAAGGAGGAAGAAGAAGACAATTAGGGTGTACATGGATGGATGCTTTGATATGATGCATTATGGCCATTGCAATGCTCTTAGACAGGCACGTGCTCTTGGTGATGAGCTTGTTGTTGGTGTTGTTAGCGACGATGAAATCATTGCAAATAAGGGTCCCCCTGTCACCCCTCTTGAAGAAAGGTCACAACTTTTTTCACTTTTTTCTAGGATTTTGATCTTCTTCTTGGAGCTCAATTCATGCCATGCTGATTTATCTTGTGTCATTTTTGTGTTGTGTTCTTTGTTTGATTCTAGATTTATGATATGTTTGGATTTGATTGCCTTTTTCTTATGAGAAGAATCAGGGAACCAATGTAGAATAAGTTAATCAAAATGTGGTTTTTTAGGAAAACATATGTTTAGCTATTTTTTTTATATGTATATTTTTAATGTCCATGCAGCAATTTTGGCATTATGGTATTCTGTCATCTGATACATATAGTGGAATTATCTAATGGGACAATGCTTAGTTGTAGTTGCAGAGATACTTGTAATAACAAATATATGTTTAGATATTTCTTTTAATATTCATGCAGCAATTCTAGCACTGTGTTGGCATTTGATCTATGTAGTTGAATTATCTAACAGACCGTGCTTAGTTGTAGTTGCAATGATACACTGATACTTGTTTTGGCAAATATATGTTTAGCTACTGTTTTTTTAACTTCCATGCAGAAATTTTGCATTCAGTTGTTATGTCTGTTTGATCCAAGTAGTTGAGTTGTCTTATGTGACAATGCTTAGTTATAGTTGTTATGGCATCTCTTTGTTTCTTTATTTATTTTGGCGGGGTTGTTTTTGTGTTCTGCGTTTGGATTATGAGGTTTGATCCATGTAGCTGGGGGGATAAGGCTTTGTTGTTGTTGTTGTTGTTGTTATTGTTCGGATTATGAGGTGTTGATGTGTGTTGTAGGATGATTATGGTGAATGCTGTAAAGTGGGTTGATGAGGTTATTACTGATGCTCCATATGCCATAACTGAGGAGTTCATGAAGAAGCTCTTTAATGAGTACAATATAGATTACATTATTCACGGGGACGATCCTTGTATTCTTCCTGACGGCACTGATGCTTATGCTCATGCAAAGAAAGCTGGCCGTTACAAGCAGATAAAGCGCACCGAAGGAGTTTCTAGCACTGATATCGTTGGTTAGGATTTGCTTACTTTTCTTTGTAGTATAAGACTTCCTTATTTAGTTGGCGCAATTGGGCATGCACATCTTGTTTGATATAGTTTATGGAAATTATTAAAGTGAAGTCCTTTGTCATGTTTGGTTGGCATGTGATGTTCTTGTGTTTGTTTATCACGGCTGATGATATTTTTTCCTCCCATAGCTGCTTTTGTTTTTTGTTTTTTTTTTTTCTAAAAAAAAGAACTTGAATAAGTTTTATTTTTCACTATATAAACCATATAAAGGGATGTGCCCCCTTTCATTTGGTAGTATTTTATACTGGATTTCTACTTGTTATGTTGTTGCAGTTATGGAAAATTTCTCTGGTTTAATACTTTTGTGCAATTCTCCTGAAGCTTAATATGGAATTTTGGCACAGTCAAAACCTTGTTTACAAAGAGGTGATTTGTTTGGTTATAGCAATAAGCCAACTCATCAATTGATGATATTTATTAACAGACCTTTGAGGCTTTAACATTTTGTCGTTTTCCTCCATACCGTATTTTTATTCTTTGAACTGCATTTCCGCCCTTAGAAGTTTGATATCAAAACTTTTGGCCTTTTCTCACAAAACTAGCAGTGCTTTTTGTCGGTTTTCCTTCCTATCTGGTCCAGTTGAAAGTTCCCATCCTGTGAGCATATTCAGTCTTTAGCCTGTCTTATATTTTTCCCTTGTGCTTATATTTATTTTTCAGTGTTGTCTCATAATAATTTCGTACGCTTGTGGAAAATGGAGAACTGATGTTATATAATAATTTTATACCCAGGTCGTATGCTTCTCTGTACGAGAGAAAGGTCTGCCAGTGACAACCCTAACCACTCTTCTTTACAAAGACAGTTCAGCCATGGTCATAGTCACAAATTTGAAGATCGTGGAACTCGTATTTCTCAATTTATGCCTACATCTCGTAGAATTGTTCAGTTCTCAAATGGAAGGGTATGTACATTTAATTTCAATTCCGATTTTCGACTACTTATATGCTTATTTTCAACTTCATCATCCCTTCTCTCTGTCATTTCCCAATTGTTTAGACTTTCTGAATCTTGAATCACATATTTTTGAACCCATGGTGTTGGTTTATACTTTATAAGAATGAGAGCATGTTTCCTCTTTCGTTTGTAAATCCCAATCACGGTTTGAAGCAAGAAACCGTACGCGTAATACGCGTTTGAGAATTTACCTGTTAACTAATTCATTCTTCTTTGCTAGTTTCCTGCTCAATTGATCACTTTCGAGGATTTAATTTAGCTTGTGTTGTTACACTTGTTTAATAGACTTAAGTTTTGGAAGAGCAGGAAATTGTTTCTGTTAGGAAATCAACCAACTGGATAAACCCTTGGGGGGAAAAATTTAACAATATAATTCAAGCTGGTTATTGTGAATTAAGTTAGTGGCGAATGTATGTCTCAATTGGCTGTTAATTAGGTAGCAAAGGGATTAAGGAATGACACAGGATTGAAATTAGGTATACCTGTGTCGGACAGAATTTGGATTATGGCAGAATGGGTAGGATATAATTTTAAACCTGGTGATAGCAGAAACATATTCAAGGCGCTCGAAATCTAATATCAATTTCTTAAATGTATCTACTGCTATGATTGAACCTTCACTATTAGGTTTTCTCTCCATTTCTAATATGATGTATTTCTTCCCCCGTATTGAAATAATTTTGACAAGCTGTCTTTTATCTACACCATGCTTCAGTAATATTGATTCATGCTTATTATACCAGGGCCCGGGACCTGATGCACGCATTGTATATATAGATGGAGCCTTTGATCTCTTTCATGCTGGTCATGTCGAGGTATTGTTTATATTACCTTCTCTACATAATTGCTTACCAATGCACTGTTAAATGTTATGTCTGAACATGGAGTGAAAGTTAGCTTAATTTCCTGTTTTGTTTTTGTTTTTTTTCAATTGAATATTTTGTTGCCTTTACTAAACTATTATCTTCTGATGCAATCAATATTAAAATGTTTTGACACTGATATGATACCCTTTTTGTTGTGTGCTTGCTTTTGTGACCATATATAATTGTAGCTACCACTGCACTACTACCAACTACTAGAACAACTCTAAGCGAATATATACCACTAGTCAGAGTCAGCTATATGGATTAATTGATGCCATTGGGCTCTAAGAAAATCAAAATGTCCTTTTCCGGGTGCCTCCTTAATGCATGTTATTAAATTTGGTATGGCCTGCATCTGCACCATTTACTGGTATAAATAAATAGGTAGAATAAACAATAAAACATTTCCATTTCTATTTCCATTTTTTCTTCACGAAATTCTGAAAATAGAAAACGTGAGAAATGAAAAGAGAAAATGTTTGCCCAAACTAAATAGGCCTTTAGCTTTTCATGGGGTTTATGAGTGAGTGTTTAACAATGATATAATTTTCATTTGTCTGCCTTTTTTCTTTTTTACTACATGATTGTGATGCATTTAAGAGTTGTACTATTTATTCCAGAAAAGTGTCATGAGACCACTTTCCCAAAAGCTTAAGCTATTAGATAAGAGGTACATGAATGGTTATGTATCGATTAGAAAGTTATTCATTCGTATTGTTCCAGTTACCTGTCTGTGTCAAAGTTAATGTGTGATTTTTCAGCTTGACATTGCACTTTTATGTTTGATAGATCTTGAAGCTGGCTCGGGAACTAGGAGATTTTCTTCTTGTTGGAATCCACACTGATCAGACAGTCAGGTTGTTGTCATTCATATTTTTTATTCCCCACTTTTATTTTATTTCGTAAAGATAAACTATTCAATAGTAGCATCATTTTGCATCGAATAAAAAGCTATAAATATGTATTCAACATAAAACAATCTGAGTATCTATTCTCATTGATGTTTATACTACTAATGTTTAATGTTTTACATATCTTTTATTAACTTTTTTCCACACTGGTTTTATAGTGAAACTAGAGGACCGCATCGTCCTATCATGAATCTCCATGAAAGAAGTTTAAGTGTTTTAGCATGCCGCTATGTGGATGAAGTTATAATCGGTGCGCCGTGGGAGGTGTCCAGGGATATGGTTAGTATTAGTTTAGTTAATTCATTCTTATTATTGACTTTGCATTCTGTGATCTTTCTTTCCTGCTGCAATAACCATTCTTGAGCCATGAGGTGGTAAAAGTATTTTCTAATCTTGCCATTATGCTAACCAATACTAGTGATTAATGAAGATTTCACTGAACAAGCCATGCCCATTTCATCGTTAAAAATGAATGTGGGAGAGAGAGCTTGGGATGCTATGTACGCTTGTCTATGGTTTTTTACTCTCTAAATCTTTCTACTTTGCACAATTGCCATGTGCAAGTATTGTGTTTGTAGGAAGGTGAGTCATATCATAATGATATTATGGTCTAGATATATACCTGTGCCTAGCCTTTGTGACATTATTTCGGTCACTGTTAGAGTAATTCTCCAAGAAGATTAGGAGATTAGGTGGAGATCTGAAGCTTTATATATATATTTGTCAAACTCCGTATCACGATATTCACTTGAGTTATGGATAATACATGCATCCACTTTACCACATGCTGAAAACTCTATTTAGTAATGATTAATGGATATATCAAGGATCAAACTCCTAAGTAATTGCTCTGGGTCTTTGATATGATGTCGGCTTTGATGTGATGTCATCATAGATCAAAATTCGTAACATAATAGCGGCTTTGTGACAACGTCGAGACCAGCTTAAGCTTGGTTTTTTCTCCTATTTGAAAAGCATGCTAGCAAGATTTAGTGATAATTTCTTGCTTGTTTCTGTTTGTATATATTCCAATATTATATTCTGTTTCTTGTTTTGCTTTTTAAGTATTTATGCATTCTTGGATTGGTGTGACACTCCTCAAATCTTGAGTGCAGATCACAACATTTAACATCTCATTAGTTGTCCATGGAACCATTGCGGAAAATGATGATTTTCAGAAGGTAATTTTTTCTTCTGCAAATGGATTTACAATATTTATTACAGGCACTAATACTCCTTCTGCAGCATGACTTTCCTTAACACCTGTGAAATTGATTCTTGTACAGGAAGAATCCAACCCATATGCTGTTCCCATTAGCATGGGCATCTTCAGAGTCTTGGTTAGTCCTTTAGGGATAACAACCACTACAATAATTAGAAGGATTGTATCAAATCACGAGGCATTCCAGGTCTGATTGCGCATCATCATTATCACATTTCTTTTCTTTTCAATTCTTGTTCGAATGTTAGCATATTTATAAACAGTCAATGATAAGTATAGTGAATTAGCTTTTTATAAAAAAGAAAGAAAGGAAAATGTGAATTAGTTAATGACTAGATCACCGACATAGGGTTCGTTGAAATGGCTAGATGTTTTGACCTGTAAATCGGGTGTCTTGTGTTCGAGCCATAAGAATGCAAAAATTAGCCTTTGAGATACTTAAACCTTTTTGGATTTCTATGAGTTGAGCTGAATTATTTGGATTCCTAGTAATAAACCCTGATGAACTGGTGGGTTTTACCCAATAAAAGAAGCTAGTGTTAGATCCTTGATTGGTTCAAGAAAACAATTTATTTGAACATAAAAGTGGACATTCTAAACTCAACCCTTGGATGAGAGGACATAATATTACAAAGAATAGGAAGAAACTTATCCAGTGGAATGTCTGTTATGGTTAGTTAGTTTTCTTTGAACTTTTCTTGTTCCTTTGGCCATGATTTCCTAGCTAATGCGCTCTCAGTTATTTTGACCGGCTTTATTTTATTTTATCTTTGATTCAGAAACGGAATGAAAAGAAGGGGGAGAGTGAGAAGAGATACTACGAGAGCAAGACTCATGTCCATGGAGACTGAATGATTTCTATTGTTCTCGGCATTAGACATGGCAGCTTAGTAAATTTTTAGGCCTGATTTTATTCTTTCTTTCTTAGTAAAATGAAATGATAGTTCTGTACTATCGTTCAGTTTGGACCATAATTGGACATTGCGGTCTCTGCATATGATTAATCATTTGCTAAACTGATTTAGCCAGTGATATGTTTGTAGTTAACCATGAATATTATCTCCGAACAAATTCATGGTTAAGTAAACCATGGCTGAATTAGTTTGGAAAAACGATCCAACTTCATGATTCAAGCTGAGCAAAGCTATCATTTTCACTTTATTTTGGTTTTTGGTCCCTTATCTATATTTATCCCCTAGCTTTTTTAATAACATGTTACGTTTGTATTATTGCTGTATGTGAATTTTATGAGGATTGATCGTCTTTGGTCGAATTCCTTTTGTTCTTGTTTGATAAATTAGTAAAGATATATTCATTGAACAAGATATATTGGAATTATTGTTCATTTCCATTTCTATTGAATAATCACCAGCAAAAAATAAAATAAAAATTAAGGTCCGTCTATCATTTTACCGGTTTTATGTTGAGCTTTATGATTTTAATACTCGCATTGTGATGAAATTCTATATACCATAATATTTATGTTACATTACATTGGACAACTGTAGTTATAATATAATACATTGAACTCTTATTTTAGTAAGCATGAAAGATCTTCCTTATATATGTTATAATGAAAATTAAGTATGATAAACCAGCGTTGCTATATAGTAGCATTTAACTTCAAGAAAAATCGGTTATTTACACATGTTCTGATAGTATAAATTTGAAAATTTCACAGCCGGGGTATTTGTGAAATATTTGTAAAAATAATAAGAAAAATGCTCAAACATTTTAAAACTACTTCCCAAACACAGCACCAACACTTATACTTTTTACATTGTAAAATATACATTGATGCTGTCAAATGCAGAAGCTAACATTTCTTGCAAGACAGCCATAACTAAACAACCTTGCAAGCTTGAAAATGACCTTGGTCTTTATTTTTTTTTTCCTCTTCAACAAAAAAAAAGCCACTTGAAAAAAAAGCAGAACAGGAGAGTGCAGTCAAACTAACTGAGGTTGCAGTAGAGGCATGTTAGATGGGAAAAGATGATCTTACAGCCAATCTACCTAATAATCTCTCACCAGGTAGCTTGCTTGCTTAAGTTCCAACCTCTCCATGTACATGAGGCTGTGAGCAACCAGTTATATTAGTAGTTCTGATGCCTCGATGATTATAAATACATACATTTTTCCACACAATAACTTGCATCGAGATGAACAGAAGACCAACCATTGATAAATTTATCTACCATGGCTTCTTATCACCATACACCATGTACAAAGCAGCAATAAATACATGGAAGCCACCCACACTTTTGGCAATCAATAACTCTCGAGATTAAGGGGACATTTGAGAAGCACACCAAATAAGGGATACATTGCACGCGATTATCTTACCCGGCATGCTGCTGCAGCACCCGGCGAGCAGCTAGGGTTAGGAGACCGGCAAGCAGCACCAGGACCAACATTGTTTGAGAACTTGGGACGCATTCGGTAGTCGGAGATTTTGGTCATCGGAAAGTGCCCTGTGCTTACACTATTTGAGCCGGTTAATGAAACTTCACCGGCACCTATACTTGAACTTTGTAAGGGCTCCAATGTCTCGACCACATCGCTCATTAGTGGTCTGGCTTTCGGATTTTGACTCAAACAATAGTATGCCAAGCTACATGCTTTCTGTGCAGCTCTCACTGAATATTGGTTTTCCAATCTAGGATCAATTATTTGCAGGAGTTTGCGCTTGTCATTAAGCTTTGGCCGTGCCCAATCTACTAAGCTCTGTTCCTTCCCAGGTCTTGTCTTGTCAACAGATTTCCTTCCCGTCAAAAGCTCCAAAAGAACAACCCCAAAGCTATACACATCACTCCTAGCTGTCAAGTGGCCTGACAATTTTCAAATTTGCCTTATTAGAACTGTATCCACACAAACATATGCAAGAATGCTCAACGTGTATTAAGCTCAGAAGTATATTATGATTTATGAAACATGCTCAATGTCTACATGCAAGCCATCACAACCAGTTTGAACTGTGGGCGACAGTAGTATATTAGAACCCGCTGTAGTAAACGACAAAAATAAAATAGGAAAAAATAATCTGAGTTAAATTAAAGATGATAATATAAATTGTTTTCTAGCCATGATAACAATGGGGTATTTCAAGATTGTACGTACTGAACCAATAATGACATGCAATGATAAAAACATGAATTCCAGGAGACCAGAAACAGGAACCGTTTTTATATCTAATCCCCGGATAAACGGACATGTTCCTATCGGTTAAGCCGCTATGCCCAAGAAAGATAGTAAGAGTTGCATATTAATTTGCTATATACCTAAGGCCATGTCCTGAAAAAGGGGACCAGCATTTAACTACCCAACCCACAGTACACCAGCCTAGCTAACTCTCGCATCACATGTGAGCTGATATACTTCTAAATGTTCGAGCTTAAACAAACGAATTACTTGCAAATTGAGCATGTTTGCAAAATTGAGATCATACCAGTCATTACATATTCGGGGGCAGCATAACCATATGTACCCATGACTCGGGTAGATACATGGGTTTCATCCCCTTGTGGTCCTGCTTTTGCTAGACCAAAATCAGAAAGCTTGGCCGTATAGTCCTGTAGTTATTGATAAGACCAAGTGAAGGAAAAATCCATTAATGCACGGCCGTAGTAGAAACATTAATCAAGTTAAAACAATAGAAACTTACAGAGTCCAATAATATATTAGACGTTTTAAAGTCACGGTAGATTACTGGCCTTTCAGCATTGTGCAGAAAGGCAAGCCCTTTGGCAGCTCCTAGAGCAATCATCATTCTTGTAGCCCATGGTAAAGGGATAGTTGCCTCTGGAAGCCTCAGGAAAGGTCATATCAAATTGAGTTGGAAAAAAACACAAGGAACTTGGAATAGTTTTAGCATATAAACTATTTATTATTTAAGTATAAGTAGAATTCTTTTCTTCACAAATCACAACTAATAATGAAGCAAGATCTAGAAAAACTCAAGTAGTGTTGTCTTTTGTTGTATAGTGAATCAAAAGATTTTCATAAAAACCAGCCAAAGCAGAGAGAAATGCTATTCTAATATAGTCACAAGTTTAAATACAGATTAAAAATGCAAGTTTATAAAGTATGAAACAGGAAGCAAAAATGAAGTTCCTCAGAGTATACATACAACTTCTATACTGTCTCAAAACTACCCTAGCAAGCATCAAGATAATCCAACAAACAATGGGAACAAGATATAACTCACATGACATCTCAAAGCCATCCCAAATGGCAGACACAACATGAAGTTCCCAAAAACTATCATTTCTAGACTAGAAAGACATTAGGCAAGTCTTAATACTTAAATTAGAAACAATGTATAGCTCCCCAAAGCCAGCATGTATAACCAGTCTATAGCATGTGTGGGTCCCAATGCATATCTTGGAATCTAAAATGACTTTGACCTGCCACAAAGTGTAGCAGAATATCCACTTTGTATCTTATGCATTTTGAGAGTAATATGCTCAATGGCTTAAATTCATCATGAAGTATAATAAAATTCGACTAAAGGCAAAAATTCCACACTATCTTCTAATTGAGTTGGTCTTCCTCTTACTATATTTTCCTTACTCAACTACAAGAACATCAAATCCAAAGGGATTAGAGAAGAAGTTTGCATACTTCGGAATAGGTGATTTTCCAGACTTCCTCGAAACATGAACTCGTACACAAGCAGCCTGTGGTCATCCTCACAGCAGTACCCTATCAACTTCACCAGATTAGGATGCCTAAGCTGCCCTAGAAAATTCACTTCCGTCTGCAACAACACCACCACAACATCAACAACCAAGTCATCAATCAAACAACCAACACAAAAACAATTACTATAAAGAGTAAAGAACAAACAAATAACCCCAAACAACAAGTTTCTCAGTTCACAATGATTTAGGTTTATGTAATGGCTCACATTCCTTCACCCCAATCCAAAGTCAATGAGCACTTATAGAGCAACATACGGAATCAAACATTAAGCCATGATCAGCAAGTGAATCAAACCAACCCTAATTAACTAACAACTACATTAAACAAATTTAACAAGAAATACACTATAATGCAATTCAATATAACACAATGCAATTGCAATTGGCAAACATACAAGCCATTCTCGGTGTCCCTGAAGCCCTTCCTTGTTCAAAACCTTAACCGCTACGGGCAGCGACTTGAGCCCAACCCTCACATTCTCATCAATGTACCCCTTATACACAGTCCCAAACCCTCCCTCTCCGAGAATATAATCGGAGCGAAAACTCTTGGTGATTGTCTCAAGCTCGTAGAGCGTGAACGCGATCACGTGCGTGTAGAGCAGCGTGTTGTTCCTCACGTCTTCGATGTTGTAGTGGCGCGGCGTGGAGCAAGACTCGCTCAGATCCGACACCGAGCGGCTGTGCTTCCTGTCACCGGCGCCGGTGCCGGCGTTCCTGGAGCTCAAGGACGACGCCTGGAGCTGCTGAACTGAAAAACAAAAGGTACGGTTAATTAGAGAGAGGGTTAATTATGTAAAATTAAGATTAGGTGTGTGCATGTGAGGGATAATGAATTGGGTTAGGAATTAAGAGTAGATCTGAGAAAGAACCTTGAGCATTGGAAACTACTGCGGATTCTTCTCTGGTGCCGCAATTGCCCATTCAAGGAAGACCGTGTTTGGCTGTGTGAGTGCGTGTGTTTTATGAGTATTTGGGGAAGAAGAAACGACGTCGTAGGGGGATTGGTGTGGCGGTGGTGATGGGGGAAGGGGTTTGTTTTGATTTGTTTCGTTTGGTTTGTTTAGTGCTTGTTGGCTGAGAGTGGTGGAGTGGAGCACGCGATGGTGGTAAACCCGAGGAACAGTTTTTCATTCTTCGTTTGATCGTTTCTGCCTTTCCCCCTTTTAGCCCACGCTCCTGATGCAATCCCTCCCTGCCTCTTCACATAGAAAGAAACTGTCTCTTTGGTTTCTCATTGGCTCAGTGGCTGGTTTACGGGCTTTCTTAATCTACATGGAAAAGGGACCACCGGTCTGCTGTATTCAAGGCTGCGTTTGTTTACAGAGATAGGACATTGATATAGGAACATAAAGACACAAAATTATGTTTGATGGAGGAGATATAGACAGAGATAATGTATCTAGATATACTAAATTAATATATTTTGTGTCTATTTTAACAAAAAAGTTATGGAGACATTAACAAAAGATACAACTTATTTTTTTATTTTTTTTGGTTAAGTACGATTTTGGTCCTTAAGGTATAGGTCAAAAAATTTTTTCGTCCCCAACTTTTTTTTTATACAAAATCGTCCTTAAGGTTTAAAACCAAATTTTAAAATCGTTCTTTTTACTTAAATATTAAAATTGTGGACCAAATTACCCATAACAAAAAAATTATAAAATAAAAAATAAAAGAAAGAGAGTGTTTCTGTTCTTGCAAAGGAGAAGGAAAGAAGAAGAAGGGAGAAGGGAAAAAGAAGATGAAGCTGTCCACGATCTACCTCTGCCTCCGCTTCTGCCGCCACCTCGGTACGATTTTGGTCCCTAAGGTAAGGACGATTTTAAAACTAAGTTAAACCTTAGGGATGATTTTGTATGTAAAAAAAAAATTTATGACGAAAAAAATTTTCGACCACCTTAGAGACCAAAATCGTACTTAACCCTTTTTCTTTCATGATTCTTGTTAATTTTTCATAATTATATTTTTTATTATTATATTTTTCGTCTCAAATTTTTTGAATGAAATAAAAAAGAGAATAAATTAGATTTTCATAATTTATTCTAGTTTATCATCAAACAGAATACAAGAACACAAAATTTTGTGTCTCTGTCCTTTATGTCTTGTTCTCAGCGTCTTATCTTGTCCTGTTCTCAAAAACAAATGCAGTCATAAGGACAAGTCATGTCTAAATTAAGGGGAAAAATCTCTTAAATAGTATTTGACAATTATTTCAAAAGATAATGGACTTTTAATAAAAAATATATTTTTTCTAGTCTTTGATCTTTACTTTTTTTTTTACTGATTAGTCTTTTTGTATTAACAGAATAAGCCTATATAACATATTAAACTGTTGATTTATCCGTTAAGAGCCAACTGGGATTGATAAATTCTTTTTGTTAGAAATCTCATTATCTTTTAGAGGTAATTATCACGGCTATTTAGTTTTTTTTGTTATCTTTTTCAAATATATTGGCTAAATTTATTGTCTAAAATTAAAAAATATTAGTGATTTTTAAATTATTTTTACTTATAAAAATTAAATAAAAGATATATTAGTGATTAACGTGTTATATAAGTATGTTCTAGAAAGAAATCATTAACAGAGGAACTAATCAGTCTCAAAAAGTTAAATATCAAAGGCCAAAATGGATTTTATTTTTTATTAAAGACCTCGTAGTCCTTTAAAGAAATTATCAAGGCCGTAGAACGGGTATTCACTCTTAAATTATAATCTTCTATCATGATTATAGGGACTAATCTAAAAATAATATATCCATATTTGTTATCGTAAAGGATTTTATTGATATTTTTTTCAAAAACTAATTTATTTGAAGTATAAATTTTTAGATATTTATTTGTTATTTTACTCTTCTTTTAAGGAGGAAAAATAATGTTTTTATAATCTTTTTGTAAATACCCAATATGAGTTCTTAACAAATTTTTCATTGTACTATAAAATCCTTAAAAAATAAAAGATACTCATCTCGACATTTGTTATTTGACGTTGTAAGACTGATTTTTTAGTTAACGAAGACTTTTTAAGTTTATCGCAAATTGTTTGCGCGCCATGTTAATTTGTTTATGTAAAGGTTAAATGTCGATGTAGATTGACATAAAAGTTATATAGTCATCTTGACCATTATCAAAATATTTTTACAACTATTCTAGTTTCTATTGTAAAAACTAATCATGTTCTTCTTCTTCATAGTCACATAAACAAGAAGGGACGGGAGAGACTGCAGCAGTTGTTCGTGAGGAAGGGACGGGAGGCACATGCACAGCCAGTGACGGGTAATTAGTTTACGCAGTGGCTTATGGTGGCTATTGAGAAGAATAGAGAGGGAATCTCAAAGATGCGCGTCACTCACTGCGACAGACGGGCTTTTGTGTTTGTGGTTGAAGAGTTGGAGCCATTCGAGGGTTGGTCGCAGGGGTTATTCCGTGTTCGCCTGACGAAAGGCACGTGTTACTGTGGCCTTTTCCAGTCACTCTATTTTCCATGTCTTCATGCTCTGGCCACGTGTGCCATCGCAAGTATCAAATGAGGACCATACGTCCATCCAGTGTACACACAGCAGGCTGTGTTTACGGTATACTAGTTGGAGTTTCCACCGATACTAGATGAGAAACTTTGGCCAGACTGGTATGGGACACGCCTCCGACCTAACCCTGCCATGTGCAGGAAGTCCATCGATAGACCGATTTTCACAAGGTTTCGGAATGAGATGGACGAGGGCGAGTACGAAGAGAAACGGTGCGGATTATGCAGGCAAACCGGTCATACCCGAAGAGGTTGTCCAAACTAGCAGATGGACGACACCTAGTTGACGGTTATTACTTTGTATGTGTTTGGCTTAGGATTTTTTCATTGTAGTCCATATGTTCAGGTGGAAGTGTGTAATGTTTCTGTTTGTTCTATTTTCATTTGCAGTAATTTGTATTCCAAATTTGAATCATTAAGTACAATGAATTCTAAACATTTCTCATTCCAAATTTTGATTGAACTCTAACTATTGCGATACAAACCATAATGACATTTTTTATTAACATGCACAAAACGATGAATTCATAACAAACTAGGAAACCAAAATACATCGAATGTCACCTTATCAAAGTACATCAAATTGTAACTACTCTTATATAAATACATCAAAGTGCATTGAAATACAGCAATGTTAATAACAAAAGTAACAACATACATTAGAAACTATCTGAAGTCATCGGTGGTGATCACCCTGAAAAAGTCATCGATGGCCGGTGCCACATGGCGGAGGTTGCGCCTTTCTCTGAGGTCTTCTCACACATGGGTCCACCTCTGTAGCTCAAGTTATGATCGATTGAATGCGAAGAGGTCAGGGCTGACAACTTTGCAGTTCCTTCAATTTCTTGTATTCCTTCCACTTTTGCATGCTTCCTTTCCATCCTCTAAGCCATCCCTGCCCTGTAATCTCTGAAAAAACTTAACACACATATCATGGCATCGAATGGTAATAAGAGAGGATTAAAATTAGCTAAATTACGACCAAAGAAACATGTTTTCAATCATAGCACAAAATCAGGAAGGAAAATGTAAAACATGCAATTTACATGAATAAGTGTGAGAATAGTGGATAAAATCCACTCAATTAAGCACAAGATATACCACGAAATAGTGGTGCATTAGCGACTCCTCATGGCGACTGCTGGATGGACCGATGTCATGCCAACTAGGAGGGGCAACATCCCAATCAGCTCAACCAACCCTGAGCCTGACCCGGATGGGGGATGTGGTGGAGGAGGTAGAGGAGGAGGCGAGTCACCATGGTCCTGTGGGATATCATCGTGCTCCTCATGTCGGTGATACTTTGCCTCCTCGTCATACTCTACGTCCAAGCGCTCTCTGCACTGCCTGACCCTGTCTCTGCGGCGTCCTGCAGTACCTCCACGCTTTCTGACACCCGTCTCTCGTCTGGTAGGCCTCCTGGTGTCCGACTGAACTTTCCTGGCCTGCCGACGATGATCAAAGACGTCTCGGAAAAAGTCTAGAATGTCCCTCAGCTGGCTTGCTGATGGTTGCACGTCTCCTAGTAAATCCACCAACTTGGGGTCATCTAGGACGTCCTGCCCCGACAAGTGTCGAACACGGCATGTCACTCTCCACCAGTCCTAGTACTCCTGCGTCGGTCGATAGTCGAAGCATGACTGAAGGAATATGCGATGTCCCTCCTAAAACCGAGCACACCACCGGTCGTACCAGTCATACAGCTTGGTCGGCCACCATGCATTTTCGCCCCGGCCAGTGGTTGTCAGGAACTTATCAACGTTCACTGGGTCCTCAGGCACCGGCTGCTCGTCATTGAACTGACACTTTACATGGTTCGGATAGTAGAACTCCACTATGTTGAAGCATACAAGGGGGACAACAGACATCTATGTCCCCCACTCTGCCTCCTTCTTAAGCCATAGGGGGCAAATATCTTGCAGAGCAGGGTCGTCGTACGTCATCCACGGAAACTACAATGGACGCATTGAAAGAGGTGTCAGTAACATATGCTATAAAAAATTTGACTAATCTATGCAACCAAACAAAATAAAATGACACATGGCTTACCTCATCTGATACAACTTCTGACGCCATCTGCAGACCCTCTGCTCGTGCTGGTCCCTACTCTACTGTGTCATCCTAATCAACTTGTGGACAGTTGCAATATTAACCATAATTAATCAATCTGTATTACTAATGTTAAGCAAAAATGAAGAGTAGTAAAACTAATTTAAACAGTTACCTCGCAGCCATAGGAAACATGTGATTCTATCGCTCAGGCAGACACCACTTAGGAAACCTCTGGTATATCCAAGAAACCAGCAGAGGAGTGCACTCAGTGATGTCTGTGGTGGATCGGTGTGCCGCTTAGCATAAGGAATGGTATGTCCATGCTAGCACCACAGATCCCCATGACCGACTATGGCACCTCACAAAGTCGTCTAATAGCGGGAGCCACTGGAGATGAACCTGATTATTGGACTCGGGTAACCTCCAGTCATTAATAATATGTAGCACCTCGCATACTGTCGAAGGGATCAGTACCTGGTGGCATCTGTCGGACACGATCCCGAAGCCATGTCAGCTTGACGGAGGGAAATCGTCGGTTAGAATTTTCACAAAAATAATCTCGTCGAAGTATAGATCCAAACCGACAAACAACCCTCAATCAAAGTTTAATTTGTTTGTCACAAATGCAAGCCAATAAAAACTGAGAGTATTTAAACCTCGAGTCGTTTCTCAAAGGAATTGTAGGGAAGTGTACATATTATTGGTTATGAGATATTTTGGGGAATTTCAATATGATAAACAAGAAATTAGAGCTAACAACTAAGAAAAGTCTTAGTAAGGGTTGAGAATTGAAATTCCTATCCTCATTATCATCCTCAATTGTGATGGTAAGTGTAAATTACTTTCACCTAGTTATCCTCTAACGATTGGAGAAAATTCAAGTGAGCGAAATTGACTAGATTCCTCCTAATAAAAGATTAGCTTTAGTCGAATTCAAGTTAACTAGCAACCTTCAATTACCAATCAACAAGAGATTTTGACAATTCAAGAGTCTCCAAATTACTCAATCCAAGCCCAGAACACAAAAATCTACTCTAAAATCCAACCAAGCATTTTATCAAATACTTGAAAGGCATAAAAGAAAAGCATGATAAGATTGTAATAATAATAAAATTTAAGGCTAACAATTGCAAGATAACAATAACAACAATTAAAGAAGCAACAATAAACATGAAAACATAAATTGCATTAATAGAAATTGAAATTAACAAGAGTTCATAACATGAAAGTAACAAAATAAAGGAAATAGCAAGTAAAACTAAGAAAACAAATATGTAAGAACAAGAAATTGCAAGAAAAACTAAATCAAGACAAGAATTAAACCCTAAATCTAAGAGAAATTAACCTAAATCTATCCTAATTCTAGAGAAAAAAAGAGAGCTTCTCTCTCTAGAATATAACCTAAAACATGACTTTAAACTACACCTAATTGCTCTCCCTTTTGTTCTTCCTTGAGAATTGCATGAAATACTTCAGAAATGAGTTGGATTTGGGCCAGCTACATTTTCTTTAAGTTGGTCACGTGCCAAGTATCATGCATACACGAGATGTCACACGTACGCGTGGCCTGATGAAACTCTCACTCACGCGTACGCGTGGACATGAATTTCACCAAATCCTCATTCTTCATGAAGTCTCCACCTTGCATTTCTTTTTTCACTTCTTTGATCCAATCCTTGCTTCCTAAGCCTAAAATCACTAAACAAACACATCAAGGCATCGAGTGGAATCGAAGTGAATTAAATTTAGTGAATTAAAGGGCTAAAAAGCATGTTTTTAATCACTAAGCACAATTAGAAAAAATTCATAAAACTATGCTATTTTAGTGAATAAATGTAGGAAAAGTTGATAAAATTTACCAAATTCAATACAAGATAAACCATAAAATTGTGGTTTATCAATCTTCCCACACTTAAATAATATCATGTCCTCATGCTAAATTCAAGAAAGACAAGAAAGGGGTTTTAATAATTATTCAATGCATACTATCTAAATGCAACCTATTTANAAATCCATAATTGAATTGAATCATTTAAAAGAATTTACAAACTTGCTAGATAAGAAATAATAACCGGTGGAATTACATAGAATCGAGCAATCGAACCCCTCACCGGATGTGTATACGCTCTAGTTGCTCAAGTGTTTAGGGTTGATTTTCACTCAATTCTCCTCTAATCATGCTTTCTAAGATTTGTTTTTCATCTAACAATCAACAATTATTCAATGCATACATACATATATTATGAGGACTTTTCAAGGGTTGTAATGGGGGCTAGGGTAAAGGTGAGGATGTATATGGTCAAGTGGACTAGAATTTGAATCTTTGATTAACTTAAACTCTCACCTAACACATATAACAACCTATACAATTCTAATACAAAATCTAGCTACCCATTATTTTACTTTTCCACACACATGCATTCTTTTCAATTCACATCACATATGCATTATTCTTATTACTTTCCTTTGGGGTTAATATTTGTCCCCTTTTTATTGCCTTTACACACATGACAGAGGAAAACAGAGGGTGGCACGTATGCTGAAGCCACGCGTACGCGTACGTTAAAATTGTGCTAAACGCACAGTTCCCGCATGGTCCTGGCACAACTCTCTATCCAGGCCATGCGGTGGCATAGTCCGCACACAGTGGACGCATGGTCAGATTTGGGGTGTCACGCGTACGCGTCGGGAATGCATACGTGTGACTCTTCTTTTTTTTTTTCTCTTCAAAACTCAAGGATAAACAGGATTTTTCACCCACTATTTACATTTTTAAAACCAACCAAATTTCAAAATTAGCACAATCCTTAACTTTTAAAAACTATTCAAACACTCAACTATGCAATTCAAACAAAAATGCAATTCAAAACAAGTTTTCCAACTATTCTAACCTACAACTTAAAACAAAAATCTAACCAATCAAATTAACATCTAAGGGCAATATATACAAGAGTGATATAAAGAAAGAAAGTACTTAATAATGGAAACTCAATTCATTCATCAACTATATACACAAGAGAATAGAAAGAGTTTACCATGGTGGGTGTCTCCCACCTAGCACTTTTATTGATTGTCCTTAAGTTGGACATTTGGGAAGCTCCTTGTTATGGTTGCTTGTGCTAGTATTCATCCTTGAACTTCCAACAATACTTGGATCTCCAAAATGCTCCAAGATTCTCAATTGATTGCACCAAGCCTTGATGAAGTTCTAAACAAGTTATGAGCTCCCAAAGTTGATCTTCATATGGTAATCTGGGATCCCAAATCTTATTTTCACACCCATCTTCAAGTTGATCATTACAATTCCAATTGGGTGACAAGCAATTCAAATTCTCACTCGAGCACACAAACATTTTCCTAGACCCAAGTAATCTAGCTCTACACCAATTCTTGCACTTCAACCTTGAGCTCTTAACCTTAATGGAACTTGATTTACAATGCCTACTATTAACCATCTCCTTTTTGCTCTTGAATCCGCAAAGAGCTCTAAGTTGCCCATCCATCTCAAGCAAACCATATTCAAGCGGGAAAGTAAAGCTTAGGGATAAGAGATTTACCCACTTGAATGAAAAAAATGGATGGTTGCTTAGTGAGAGAGGCTCCAACTGGCTTTGGTAGGGTGATTGCAACTCCCTTTGGCTCTTCCTTGATAACTTTCACCTCTTGACAAGCTTCTTTAACTTCAATCTCTTCCTCACCAGATTCTTCTAATTCTTCCCCATCACTCAAGTCATAAGTTGGAGGTTGAGTGAGGTCTACCTCAACATCAAATTTATAATACCCTACTACACAGAGTTTTACGCTTAAGTCCTAGAATAGAGGTAGTGTGGTATTACGGACATCTAAACAGCAAAATAAATACATAATAGAGAAGAAGATAATATACTAGGAGCCTTGAAACAAAACGGGTAAGCAAAAATTGCAAAATGAAAAGCGCAACAATCAAAAGAAAGGATTACTTGCGTGCTAAGAAACCTAATAGGAACATGATAAAAAGAAGCAAAAGGATAAAGGAAAGCCAAGGAAATAGCATAACTAGCCCCTGACTCAGCCTGCGAAGCTAAGGCTGGCCGGAGGATACATATAAACATATATACATACATAAGTGTCCCTAAAATACACCAAAATACCAAAGTAAACTCCTATCTCTCCCTCAACCTCTAAGAAGAGCAGCGTACATAAGTTACTTGGAGAGTAAGCTAAACATATATATACATATGTACAAACAGAAACCAAAATACACCCAAGGACTACTTCGCTTCCTAGGATCCAGACGTCTAGCGAGGAGCCTCTCGACCTGCATCTGAAAAATAACAATACAATATGGAATGAGAACCGGAGGTTCTCAGCATGGTAAAAGTTCCACGCGTATAATAAATAAGGTTCTGAGAATGGCATAGGCAATCCTAGAACTCCGTTATTCAGTTATCCAACTTAAGTACTAAACAGAATCCATAAACAGGGGTAGGTCTTCTAAATCTACCTAACTTACTCAAGTTCAATCTTAACCTAACATCAAACCATTTTTCCGTTTCCTCCATTCCTCCATCACTCATAATGCTACAGAAACAAGCAACCAGACAAGTTCACGCACAAATAATGAGCAGATAGTACAAATAGCAAGTATAACAGATAGCAGGTGATATATATCAGTTAGGCATACCCAGGAAATGCAAAGTAACCAATACAAACAAATACATATGATGCATGCCTGTCCTATGGCTGATGGGGCCCATCTGTCGGTTATCCAACCAACCCGACAAGTCTGAAAACCTTAGACTGTCCCCCGCCACGCATCCCCAAGAGTCTATGCATAGAGTTCACATTTAATTATCATATAATCACTCAATGAGGATAATCCATACCCGGGAATTTATACGTGCCCGGTCACCCTTACAACGTAGGGTAAACAGAGTATCGAGATTCAACCTGGAACACGTGGGGGCAAGCCACGGTTTTTACCCAAGAAAACTCATATCTCAGATATCATTATTCATAAGCCATGGCAATTATCATCATTACATCATCAAATATTAAGCCTTAACGTTAAACTTCATTAACATTCTTATTTTCTCCATAAAAGCCACCGTTTACAACTTTCTTCACCGTCAAGTTATCTTGTTTTCCTAGCTTCTTTTATCTACTGGACCTAAAACCATACTTTAAGCCTTAAAGGGAAGAAAATAGAGGTTTAGAAGTGGAAAATTGGTTTAAAAATGGCCAAAACCGATTTTTGCAGCAGGCAGCATCCACACGTACGCGTAGGCCATGCGCACACGTGGGGTGAACATCAAGTCACGCGTACGCGTGAACATGCTCACATGCGTACGTGAGGCACGGAAAACTTGTTTCTCAACAAATCTCCCTTCGGCAAGTGTACCGAATTTGTCGTCAAGTAAAAACTCACAATAGAGTGAGGTCGAATCCCATAGGGATTGATTGATCAAGCAACTTTAATTAGAAGAATGTTCTAGTTGAGCGAATCCAGAATTCGGGTTGAGAGTTGCAAAAAATAAAATGGCGGGAATGTAAATAACAGAAAAGTAAATGCTAAAATTAAACATGAGAAGAGATGAAGTATGGTCACTGATTATACCACATGCATTTCCCAAATCAAGTATTGAGAGGGTTATAGTTACATATCCATCCAAACCCAATTTGGTCCAACATGAGAAAGCATTTCTAGCTTGATCTCTTCATTCCTCTTTCAAGGTTCAAAAGAGATCCAAGTTTGAATAGCTTCTTTTCCAAGATAACTACTCAATGGGATGAAGATCGAAAGCTTTCAAGTAAAATCAAGAGAAAAGATAGCAGAAGAATAATGAAAATTAGTATTGATCCATCAAATTACAACAGAGCTCCCTAACCCAATGAAAGGGGTTTAGTTGTTCATAGCTCTTGAAAATGA
>NC_029788.2:113852065-113854561 GCF_000816755.2 Arachis ipaensis | reverse complement strand
TCTCCCCCATACATACACACCACAGGCATATAGTTTATTTATTTTCTTTTCTTGAGACCTTGGTGTCCAGCACCTCTTTGGATTACTAAATGCTCTGTAGTGAGGGTTACTCTTGACACTGGATTTTCAGCTGATAATCCCGGGTTAGTTAACCCAAGTTACCAAGTGATAAAGCACCCCTGAGAGCTTATTCATCCAAGTAGATCCCTCACACAGGAGCACCACAGACACTTGTCTCAAGGTCCAAACTATTGGTGCCTAGCCTTATTACTTACTCTTTTTCTTTTGTTTTTCACTTCCATTGTTCTTTCCCTTTTCTCTTATTAGGATCTTGTTATTAACTTAGTCTCATGGGTATATCCAAAGTCAAGTATTCAGGATAGATAGTTGTCCTCCTAGCCTTGTGGTTGAACCAACTTAGCTAACTTATGACTACCCCAAAGATTCATGAATGCACTTCCACATTATGAACTCTACTCTGGTCTTTTAAAAACATAGACATTCTCTTCTTCATTTGATTTAAAATGGACAAGCTTACAAGTAAATAAGGGAAAGATGCAGTGACATTTAAACCAGAAATCATGGACCTATTCAAAAAGAAAACTTAAAAGACAGATTGAGTACACTGAACTCATTGAAAGTTTTTGTTTGGGCTATCTGCCGCTGGTTGAGTTCTTGCAAGTGCTTCTCTTGAAGCTCTTGCCTCTCATTCACTTGGTTGATGGCTTGAGTGAGCCTGGAGTAGTGTTCCTGCTGCTGCTCCATTTGTTGTTTTTGTCATGCTTCCTATTGGCTCAGCCAGTTGGTTTGAAGGTTCAGTATTTGCTCTTGTCCTTCCATATGTCTCATCCCCAAATCCTCAATGGCTCTTAGAAGGTGACTCATGTTCAAGTTGGCTGGATCAGAATACTCTCCTTGTTGATATTCTTCCTGATGAGGTTCCTCTTGGTGAAGTCTTTCTTTTGCTTTTGGTCTTCCTATTTGTGGTCTTCTTTGTTGTTGAGCAGGTGTAGTATAAACCAATCGCTCGAGTGTAACTGGCCTCCCTGGGTTCACCCAGTCTGGATTGATGTCCTCAAATACTACCTTGGCCTTGTTGCATAAGCGGAGAATGGTGCTGGGATACCAAAGCCTGGCACCTGAATCAACCTTCTCAGCCGAATCTTGAATCCCCTCGGCGATGAGCTCATTCACATTGATTTCCCCACCCTGTATTAAGCAATGCACCATAGTAGCTCGATTGATGTTTACCTCTGAATTATTTGCAGCTGGTAGAATGGACCTCCTCACAAGTTCAAACCACCCCTTGGCTTCAGGGCTCAGGTCTCCTCTCTTGATGAACTTGGGTCTCCCATCTGTGTACCTTTCCCAGTCAGCTGCTATAACACAGATGTCTGCCACTATCTCTGAGAGCTCATTATTATCAGGGCTTCTACTTATCCTTGCCTGATAACTTTCCTCATCAAAACGAGGTGATTTCAGGTGAAGAACTCTTGTTATGGCATTTGGGCTGAAGTCCACCTCTTTTCCTGTTACGTAACTTTTGAAGGTTGGGGCCTTGGTTTTATCCTCTCTTACTACATTCGCATAAAATTCTTTGATGAGGTTTCCATTGATCTTCCCCTCTGGACTTGTGAGCAATTGCCACCCCCTCTGTTCGATTTTTTCCAGAATTTGTGGTGACTCATCTGCATTGATTTGGAAGATTAACTCTGGCAATATCTTTCTCACCCTTATCCGTTCGAATTCACGTTCATGAAAGGCAGTTTTAAATTTCTTCTCATCGAAAGGAACACTCTCCATGGGTTCCTTCCTCTTTTGCCTCTTTGAGCTTGATGATGCCATAAATTGAGTTGCTGTTTTGAGGTGGAGGTTGGAGGATACGGAGAGATGAGGAATAGGTTAGCTAGGACTGAGTGTGATGAAGGGGTTTGAGCAAGCCGAAAGTATGAAGTGTGGAGAGTGGGAATTTGAGTGTGAAGAATGATCATGCACTAAGGTTCACTTATATAGGGAGGTCATGAGTGGATGGAAGGTGTGGATTGCAAGGATTGTTGCTTGATGGACGGTTGGGGTTGTGTATGAAGGAAGGACAAGGATCATCACTTAATGAGAATGATTGGTTCGGTCTTCAAGGCTCTTCTTTCTCCAATGTTGCATGGCAGCGTTTTCCCATGCGTTCCCTCTTGAGACATGTGTGTAGTGCTCTTCATTAAGTGGCAAAATCTCCCCCATTTAATTGTCCGATCAATCCCTATTTATGCTTCTTTTCCTTTCCTATAAATATTTAAAATAAGGAAATTAATATCATAAAAATAAAACTCTACGGCTAGAATAATAAATAGAAGAAAAAGAGTTTGTTTATTTATGAATTTCAACTAACTAACTACTTGTGTATCCTTATAGGAAGATTGATGGCACCATGGGGTGACACCAAACTTAGTTTGAAGCAATGTGATGAAAAGTTTTGTTCAAAGCTCCCAAGACTAGCATGCA
>NC_029788.2:113850505-113852044 GCF_000816755.2 Arachis ipaensis | reverse complement strand
ATTTGTTGAATTGCCTTGATGAATGGTATGTTTACATGCAGAGATGCAAACAAGTCTAGGAACCTTGAGTATATTCTCTTTCCCACAGCACCATTGAGCAGTTGAGGGAAGGGAGCATAGAGCTTCAGCAGCTCTTGTTGTGAGATTTTCGGTTCATGGTGATCTCTATCCTCCTCCTTTGTTGAGTTGTCTTCAGGTTGTTTGCAAAGTTTTCCTTGCTTGTCTTCAGTCTCTTGATCACTTGTAGTGACCATTTTGCAATCTTCCCATCTTACTTTCTTTGCTTCTCCTTTGGGGTTTTTCTCCGTGTCACTTGGGAAGCTATCAGTAGGTTTGGGAATCTTCTCAACTAAATATCCCACCTGGAATTCCAACTTCCTAATGGTCTCTCCCTGGTTCTTAATATTGGCTCGCACCTCTTCTTTGAACACCTTATTTTCTTGAATCTCTTGGCATATTCCTTCAAGTAAGGCTTCAATCTTAGAGAGCTTGTCATCAAGTGATGAGTGATTCAGAGCAGATGTACTGTTTTGGTTTTGATAAGCATGCAGAGAAGTGTTGTTGTAGGGGTGTTGAGATGTCCTCTGTGTGAATTGCTGGTGAGCTGCATTGTTGTTGGAGTTGTAACGTCTCTGGTCTTGGTTTTGCTCTTGCTCACTTCCCCACCCAAAGTTTGGGTGGTTTCTCTATCCAGGGTTGTAGGTCTTGGAGTATGGATCATAGTTTTTCCTTGGTAAATTCCCAATGTAGTTGGCTTGCTCATGACTCCCCTCTGCTTCTTCATTCACTCCTTCTTGGGTTGTTGATGAAGTGGAGATTGCTGCTACTTGGTTCATCTCCATCTTCTTGGTGAGGTCAGCCAGCTGCTGGGTAATGAGCTTGTTTTGGGCCAACAGAGCATCTACATTGTTTAGCTCCATTACTCCTCTTGTGTTCCCTCTTTCGGAAGCATAGAAGTAGTCATTCTCTGCTACTATTTCAATAACATCTATGGCTTCCTCAATAGTCTTCTTCTTGTTCAAAGATCCTCCGGATGAATGGTCTACGGCCTTCTTTGACTCATAAGAGAGTCCTTCATAGAAAATGTGCAGCTGCACCCATTCGTTGAACATGTCAGGTGGACACCTCCTTGTTAAGTCCTTGAACCTCTCCCATGCTTCATATAGAGTCTTACCATCTTGTTGCCTGAAAGTTTGGACCTCAGCTCTCAGCCTATTGATTCGTTAAGGAGGGTAAAATCTTGCTAAAAATTTGTTCACCACGTCTTCCCAAGTTGTCAAGCTTTCCCTTGGGAAAGATTCCAGCCACTTGGCTGCTTTGTCCCTAAGTGAGAATGGAAATAGGAGCAGTCTATAGGCGTCAGGGTGAACACCATTATACTTCACTGTGTCACATATTCTCAGGAAGGTGGTTAAATGTTGATTGGGGTCTTCTTGAATACCTCCTCCAAATGAACAGTTGTTCTGAACAAGGGTGATGAGCTGTGGTTTAAGTTCAAAGTTGTTGGCATGGATTGTTGGCTTTTGGATGCTACTTCCA
>NC_029788.2:113813107-113850322 GCF_000816755.2 Arachis ipaensis | reverse complement strand
TTCAAAGAATTCCTCTTCTTCCTCAGCACCAACCACTTTCTTTCCTCTTGCCTCCCTCCTTAATCTAAGGAAGGTCCTCTCAGGTTCAGAATCGAAGGAAGTTGAAGCCCCGCTTCTTCTCCCTGTCATACAACCATCAAGTGCAAGCAAGAAAAGCTAGGTGCAGAAAGTATTTGTGTCAGAATTTCTGTTAATTGTGGGTGATGCAATATATCAAACAGTTAGTGGGTTAGCAAACAGAATTGAAAATAACAAAGAAAAACAAAAGAGTAGAGGGGGAAGGGAAGAAGTTTAACTAAAACAAAAAGTAAATTACTCAAACAGAAAATGAAATTCACAAAATAAAAATGCTCAATCTAGTGATCTTCCAATTTAATCATTGTTCATGCACAATCAATCCCTGGCAACGGCGCCATAAACTTGATGCACGGAAAACTTGTTTCTCAACAAATCTCCCTTCGGCAAACGTACCGAATTTGTCGTCAAGTAAAAACTCACAATAGAGTGAGGTCGAATCCCACAGGGATTGATTGATCAAGCAACTTTAATTAGAAGGAACTCCTTAACAATTCAAAGCTACTCCTATATATACTATTTCTCTCAGCTTCTAGTTGGCTCTTCAAGTCTTGGGCCTTTGGATCTTGAGTTTGAAGCAGTTCTTTTCTTCATTCGAGCTTGGCTTTACTTGCAGAGAGAAAGTGCTAAGTGGGCAGAGACTTTAGCTCAGGGCGTTAGGGGTGTTAACATTTAGTGAAAGTATAAGTTCGAGAACGTTAGTGACACTTAACATTTTTACTAACGTTCCAATGTACCCCTTTGCCTCACGTTAGAGCCCACGTTAACTAGGTTAACGTGGCTTCTAACGTGGCCTTGCCAAACTTTGAGAACGTTAGTGACACTCAACATTGTCACTAACGTTCCAGTGTGCCCCTTTTTGCTTCACGTTAAAGCCCACGTTAACTAGGTTAACGTGGCTTCTAACGTGGCCTTGCCAAACTTCGAGAACGTTAGTGCCACTCAACATTGTCACTAACATTCCAATGCGCCCCTAGACCTCACGTTAGAGTCCACGTTAACTAGGTTAACGTGGCTTCTAACGTGGCCTTGCCAAACTTTGAGAACGTTAGTGACACTCAACATTGTCACTAACGTTCCAGTGTGCCCCTTTTTGCTTCACGTTAAAGCCCACGTTAACTAGGTTAACGTGGACTCTACCGTGGCCAGTCATGAGTGTTTGCCAACGTTAGTGACAATGTTAAGTGTCACTAACGTTGGCTCAACTTCCCTTCTCCACGTTAGAGTTAACGTTAACTTAGTTAATGTGACTCTTAACGTGGGCAATGATGGCTTTGAGAGTGTTATTGGCAATCACTTTTCTCATTAACTTTGCAAGTTGCCTCCCTTTCCTTGCTTCCTTTGGTCCTGAAATCAAGCAATAGAGTGCATCAAAGTTCTAGTCCAAGTCATGGGTAATGCAGCATACAATTTGTCACTAAATTCATGCAAAATCCTCATGAAATAATGTAAAATGCACAATGTATGCTTGAATCAAGGTGGAGGTGAATATCTACCCAAAACTAGCTTATTTCCTAAAGAAATGCATGAAACTACCCTAAAAACAGTAAAGAAAAGGTCAGTGAAACTAGCCAAGATGCCCTGGCATCAGTACGCATGCTTCTCGCACATGCGCCACCAAAATTCCACGCCACGCGTACGCGTGGGTGGGCATTTTTCAAAAAAAAATGGGCAGAATGCCCAGAAAGCTTGCAGCAACCTGTTTGGTCATCCTGAACTCATATTTAAACACTAAACTTGCAACATCTATAACTTTCTTCACAAAATTTTATTTTTCACAAAGTTGATATCAATCAAAAGCTCTTAAAACCATCTTTTATTTGCAATAAACCACAATTCAATCCAAAATTTGAGGAGAATATTATAGATGTCCAAAGTTCATCAAAATTTGGTTTTAACCAATTTCCAACAAAACCTCACTTTCATCAATTTAAGTTTCTTACCATTAAAACATACCTTACAATGTCATATCAACCCAATTCACCAACAACCATTACCAATATAACCTATAATCAACTTAACCAACCTTGATCATCAACAATTATCCGCATTTACCTCATACATTATTAACCCTTCATTTATTCATATCAATTCTTCACCTATGCCAACTTTCATCATACATTTGTCAACCTTCCATCAACATACACCAATTAAATGCCATTAACATAAACCAACTCTTCATACACATTAATCCATCAACTTCACATAACATATTTTAGTAACAAACACCAACCACAATCCATCAATACATCAACATCAACACAACCCCTTATAAGCAAGTCCAAAAGCATAAAATTAATGCCCTCAATGTCTCATAATTCCAATATGTGTTCATCAACAAATATACTAACAACAATACAAAACTACTCATTTAATGCCATTAACAAATTCAGCTTATCCTATGGTTCTTCTAACCTAAATTTTCACAACACCGTAAATATTACAGTGCGAAACTTAAACCATACCTTGGATGATCACTTAGTTCATCCAAGGAAGCCTCACAACACAAAATTACAGCCCCTCCAAGATGAATCAAATAGCCCAAAAATAAGCCTTGGTCACCAACAAACCTCCAAGTAATTCCAATTCAATTCCAATGCATAAACACCCACTTAACCTACACTTAATACATATATATATATGTTCCAATTCAATTTTCCATTCGAAATACAAAATGGAGCTAGGGTTAGGGTGTTCTTACCATACCCATATGCTCAATAGCTTGAGCCCACAAGTTCCGGAAGCTAACTTGAACCTAGAACACAAAATTGGACAAGATTCACCATAGGTTTTCAAGTTTACCAAAGAAAGAGGAATAAGAATTATGAACCTAATAGGAGGCTTACCAGTGAAATTGTTCGGATAGAAAGGTAGAGCTCGACGCGCTGGACACGTGGCCGCAAACGGTGTGACGATCGGAGCTCAAATGAGGAAGTTATGGTAGTTGGAAGGAATGGTGAGGGTTTGGGAGTCTCCTCTCCCCCCTTGCTGTGTTGCTGCGTGGTGAATGAAGTGAGGAAGAAGAAGCTGATGCTTCTTTTAAATTATGGGTCAAGTTGGACCCACGGGCCTGGTTTGGGCCCCGGTTCGGCCCTTCCGGTACGATTTTGGGCCAAATTTTCGAAATTGGTATCAAAATTCTCGTTTTGACGAGCTCTATCCCATTTTGATATTAGTTTTGCATATTTAGATTTCCTAATAAAAATTCAATTTATTAACTAATTATTTACCGATTTTAGCGGGGTTTACATCCTACCCACCTAATTAGGAATTTTGTCCTCAAAATTCAGAGTGAATTACCTGAAAAAAGGTGTGGGTAGTCCTTCTGCATCTCTGATTCAAGATCCCAGGTATGTTCTTCAATACCAGCCTAACTCCAAGCTACTTTCACCAAGGAAACCTCCTTTCCGCGTAGGCACTTGATGCTGGTATCATCAATCCTAACCGGAATTACTGGGAGCGTCAGATCTTCTCTCACTTGGACTGATTCCGGCTCTAGGACATGACTAGGATCAAAAGTGTATTTACAAAGCTTCGATACGTGGAACACGTCATGCAATTTCGAAAGATGTGGTGGTAACGTGATCCTATATGCCACTGGTCCAATTCTCTTCAGGATTTCAAATGGCCCAATGTAACGGGGATTTAACTTCTTGGTTTTGATGGACCTCCCTATTCCAATGGTCGGAGTAACCTTCAAGAAGACGTGTTCTCCTTCCTCAAATTCTAAAGGCTTCCGTCTTTAGTCATCATAGCTCTTTTGACAGCTTTGAGCTTCAAGCATTCGACTCCGGATTCTCTTTATTTGCTCAGTGGTTTCACTTACCATTTCAAGTCCTATCAAACTCCTTTCTCCTGCCTCATACCAACATAATGGAAACTGGCATTTTCTTCCAAATAAAGCCTCATGTAGAGCCATTCCAATACTTGCATGATAGCTATTGTTATAAGCAAATTCTACCAGAGGCATATATCGATCCGAGCTCACCGGTTGATCCAAAACACAAGCTCTTAACATGTCTTCCAAGGTTTGGATTGTTCTTTCTGATTGACCATCCGTCTGAGGATGATAGACAGTGCTTAGACTTAATTGAGTGCCAAAAGCTCGCTGAAAAGTACCCCAGAACCGTGATGTAAAGCGAGGATCTCTATCCGATACAATGGTGGAAGGTACGCCATGTAACCTCACAATCTCCTTTATATATAAGCGCGCCAACTCCTCCAAAGTACAACTTATCCGAATAGGCAGAAAATAAGTTGACTTGGTCAGTCGGTCTATAACCACCTAAATGGCATCACAACCTGTCCGAGTCCTTGGTAAGCTCAATACAAAGTCCATAGCAATGCTCTCCCATTTCCACTGTGGAATTTCCAAAGGTTGGAGGGTTCCTGCTGGCTTTTGGTGTTCAATCTTGACTTTCTGACAAATTAGACATTTAAAAACATGCAACGCCACATCATTTTTCATTCCTGGCCACCACAACATCGTCATTAAGTCTTGGTACATCTTGGTGCTTCCAGGATGAATGGAGAACCCGCTCTTGTGAGCTTCCTCCAAAATGCTCTGTCGCAAGTCCCTGACATCTGGCATAATTATCCAGCCCTTGAACCTCCACAACCCATCTTTATCTTCTGACACTCTCCATTGCTTGCTGATGGGAAGCAGAAGCTGGTGAATTAAAAATTAGCTAAAATGGTTACGTTGCGAGTATAGTTCTTAACTCACCGAAAATCTGCCTATCGATTTAGAAATATGTCACAGAGAGTTTAAATTAAAATTACTGGGAGTTTTAAGTCCCAGGTCGTCTCCCAACGAGTTGCAGAAAAGTGTGCTATTTTATTAATCAGATGTTCCAAGAAGTTGAGCTAAGTAAATTGGAATTTAAATTGAGGAATTTTAAATAATATAAATAAAAGCCTTGACTGGGAATTGATCAGTTAGAATCTCTATCATTGATGGAGTGATTTTTAAGATTGATTTATAATTAACGGTTACTCTGTTTGGTTATCCTTTACTAGGTAAGGAAAAGTCAAACAAGTTGGACTGCCAAATTTATTCACGAGTTACAACCCACTTAGTTCAAAGGGATTGGCGTTGGTGACAGGATAGCAATCCAACATTTAACCCAACTATAAATTTCTCCTTCGATCCTTCCAACTCAAGAGTTCCTTTTAATCAATTCCCTATCAAGTAATGAAACTACTCACGCATTGTAAATAAAGAATCCATGGCACATAAAAGGGAATTAAAAGAAGACATGATTATTGGAATTGAAATTGAATTAAAGAGAAATAATCATTGCATTAATTAATCATAAAAGTATCTGAATGACAAAATTGAACATAACAAAGAACATGGAAGAATAAAACCAAGTTAAGAGAACAAACTAGAATGATGAAGTCTTGATGAAGAAATAACTCTTCTCAATGTTCCAATGCTAAGATCAATTGAAAATTAAAATCCTAAAAACTAGAGAGAAAAAATCTAAGAGAGTGAAAAAACTAGATCTAAAACTACTGAATGAATGTGTGTGTTGTTTCTGCATATTCTCTGACTCTAGTCTGCTGTTCCGGGCCGAAAACTGGGCCGAAATAAGGTCCAAAATCACCCCCATCGAATTCTGCAGATTATGCAGATCGCACATGTCACGCGATCGCGTCATCCATGCGGATGTTGCAAGCATGTAAATATAATAAATATTGGACATATAAGATAAAACAAAATATAGATTACAATCATAGAGAAGTAAACACACAAGAATAAAATGATTATGGTTAAATAATGTAACCATACATAAAGGCTCAAATCTTTCACAGGTTGTGTGTTCTTTAGCTCAAACATCATGTTCCAAATACAACTCAAGCAGATTTATCATAAAAATTTTGAAAAATTAGTGAAATTTTGTTCCAAAGATAGATTTTTAAAAGAAACTTATTGTCTTTTCAATCAAGTAGAACATGCATGCAACTATTCTAACCTATGCAGTTTATTCTATTCTATAAAAGAAAGAAAATTTAACTAAAATATCCTAATTATTGGTGCCAGAGAAGAGAATTTACCTCCGAAAGTCAGGTACTGACCGACCTCCCCACACTTAAGGCTTTGCACCGTCCTCGGTGCCATCTGTCAGGAACAGGGGTGGGCTGGTGGCAGTATCTCCACAGTCGGGATCATTATGGCTCCCGGTGCTGGTAAAAGAAGTGGAGTCCGGGGTGTCTGAGTCTCTGAAGCGTCCCTTGAGTAGCTCCTTGAGGTGTTTGAATCGGCGCTCGTTACGGCGCTCTCTCATCTTAGCTTTCAGTTCATGCCGATCCAATTTTTCAAGTATCTGCTGGAGCAATTTCTCGGTTGTAGATGCTTGTAGTGTTGAAGAAGGAATATCTTCAACTGGCTCAGTAGGCTGGCTTGTAGTGGCTGCTGAAAGTCTGAGGTATTTCCCGTGAGGGATATATTGATCATCCCGTGGAAGCATGGCTTTGGTGTCCCCAACTCTGTAGGAGACTCCGGCTGCTGAGACAAGATCTGAGACCAAGGCGGGAAAAGGTAGGTTGCCCGCGATTTGTACATGCTCCATAGCATTCTGGATGTGTCTTGAAAGATTCAGAGGTTGGTCTGTAAGGATGAACCATAGTAGAACAGCCATGTCTGCAGTGAAGGAGGACTCATGAGTGCTCGGAAAGACGTAATGGGACATGATTTGTGCCCATACGCGAGCCTCCAAGGTAAGTGCGGAAGCCAAGATTCCCTTAGGGTGGGAACGGTGGTATCCGTAGATCCAACGGCTGCCAGGTAAAGCGATAACTCCGAGAACGGAGTCCCAGTCAAATTGGTATCTCTGGCGCTGAAGGGTGGCTTCTTGAAAAGCGTCCATTCCTGCAGGAATAGGGGGAAGACTCAGAACTTACTGAATGACTTCTTCTGTGATGGGGACTTGCTTCTGCCGGACATAAACAGACTGCAGGGTCAGCATGTAGAAGTTGGAGTAGAACTCAACTACCCAAGAAAGATTGACCTGTCCCCATTGTCTTCGCTCAATTTACGGCTCAACAAAGGTGGCAATATTGGACGGGAGGATAAGAAGGTATTCATTGTTATAGTTCCTTTCTGCCAGGATGGGGAACATCTGCTCACAGTAGCGATTGGAAAATCGCGCAGCGTCCTTTGCTGGAAAGGCTTTCTCCTTTTCGTCAACCTTTATTATCCTCTTAACTCTTTTTGTTGAGGGCTTGACTGCGGTTGAAGAAGGTTCTGCCACTAATGCTCTTTTAGTTCCCCTTCTTGCTGGTGATCTGGAAGTTGCTTTCTCCATTCCTTTCTTGGTGGCCATCCTGAAAGAAGGGAAGAGAAAGAAAATTAAATGCAAAGAGAGATACAGCAAGGAAGGAAACGGAAAAGAGGGTGAATGATGCACAGTAAAATGTAGATGACATTAACACATGCTCTCGAGTACATATGAAAAGCCATCAATGGGAAATAGCTAGTGCATAAAAAGACAAGTGAATGCAAGGTGTTTATTGGCATGCTGGCAAAGGGCATGAGTAGCATAGGCCAAGCATTACTTTGTAACAAACCATCACGTTTGTATTGACAATTGAATTCAATTAATAAAATAATAGGGGAAAGTTGTGAAAAGCAAGCATTGAATAGTATAGGAACATAGAGAAGTGCATGATGCCACATGGGCTTTTTCACAAACACATAGCATGCATGTTAAACAAGATGTAAAAAGTATGAAATTGAACGTGCAAGCAATCCCCTAAAATAATAATAATAATAATTGTCAAATAAATTGTAACAAGTCACAAGCATATGGTGAGGGATAATGACTCAAAAAATTTCTAACACCATGTAAAAAGGGAAAATAAGAATAAAGAAAATAAAAGTTTGAAAAGAAAAAGAAAAGAAAAAGAAAATAATAATATATACATAATATAATAAGAATGATAGAAAAGAGAAGAAGGAAGAAGAAGGTAAAACCTTGTTAATGGAGGAGAGAGAGAGATAGTGAGATAGAAAGGAGAAGGGGGAAAGAAGAAAGAAGGAGGGAAAAAAGAAAGAAGGAGGGAAAAGAAAAATTAGGATTTGGAGGAAAGAAAGATAAGATAATTTGGCAATTGGGGTTTAGCTGTGCGGCGCATGCGACGCGGCCGCCTGGGGCACGCGTTCGCGTGGGGACGCATTAGGGAAGGGGACGCGATCGTGTCTGTCCCGCGATCGCGTGACCTATGTTGCGCTGCTGGCGCGAGTGCAGCCTCGCTCCAGCACAACTCTCTGTTTGATTCATTTTAATTGCCAAAATCGGGTGACGTGATCGCGTGGGTTACGCGATCGCATGAGTGTGCGTTATAAAATGGGGGACGAGGCCGCGTCAGCGACGCGGTCGCGTGACAAGGATTGTGCTTCCAGCACCAATCCAGCACCATTCTCGCACAATATAGCACTGTGCACCCCTTTACGTCGAAAATGCAGGGTACGCGGCCGCGTGAGGCATGCGGTCGCGTGGGAGGCCATGATGTCCAAGCGACGTGGTCGCGTGGAGTAATTTGTGCCATTGGCACGACTCCAGCGCTCCTCCTGCGTAACTTTCCTGTCATTTTTATTTTTCTTTACTCCTCCTGCCACGCGGACGCGTCGCTGGTGCGATCGTGTCGCGTGGCAAAATTTTAATTAATTAATTTTTTTTAGAGAAATATAAAGACATGTAATTGAAAGAGCACGGAAGCACTAATAAAGAGAAGAGTTATTAAAGAAGAAAAACTAAAAGTGAAGAAAGGAACGATCATACCGTGGTGGGTTGTTTCCCACCAAGCACTTTGCTTTTACGTCCGTAAGTTGGACGCTCTACTAGCTCAATCTGCTGTTATGTGGGGATCTTCCAAGTGGAAGATCTCAAGTTTCTTATTTTTCTGCACCTTCTCACCATGGTACAGCTTTAGGCGGTGTCCATTAACCTTAATAAGTTTAGAACTTGAAGGATGGCTTAGGTGATAAACTCCGTACGGTTCAGCCTTCTCTATTCTGTATGGACCTTCCCATTTTGATCTCAACTTACTGGGCATGAGCCTCAGTCGAGATTTGTAAAGGAGAACAAAATCTCCAGGTTGGAACTCTCTCTTCTTGATGTTTTGATCATGCACATCTTTCATCTTTTCCTTGTATATTCTGGAGTTCTCATAAGCTTCTAGGCGAAGGTTCTCCAGTTCCTGTAGTTGCAACTTTCTTTCAGTTCCGGCTTTCTCAATTTCCATGTTGCACTCCTTAACTGCTCAGAAGGCTCTGTGTTCGATTTCAACTGGAAGATGGCAAGCTTTTCCATAAACTAGGCGAAAGGGACTCATCCCAATGGGTGTCTTGTATGCTGTTCTGTATGCCCACAGTGCATCTTGTAGTCTGGTGCTCCAGTCTTTTCTATGAGGCTTCACTATCTTCTGCAAGATACGCTTAATTTCTCTGTTTGACACCTCGGCTTGCCCATTAGTTTGGGGGTGGTAAGCTGTTGCAACTTTATGGATTATCCCATGCTTCTTCATCAATCCTGTTAGTCTCATGTTACAAAAATGGGTGCCTTGATCGCTCACGATCGCTCGTGGTGATCCAAAGCGGCATATAATATGGTTTCTCACAAAGGAAACAACAGTGTTAGTATTATCAGTGCGGGTAGGAATTGCTTCCACCCATTTGGAAACATAATCCACAACTAACAATATATAAAAATATCCACTAGAATTTGGAAATGGACCCATGAAGTCAATGCCCCAGACATCAAAAATTTCACAGAAAAGCATATATTGTTGAGGCATCTCATCCCTCTTGGATATGTTACCAAATTTCTGGCATGGGTGACAAGATTACAAAACTCAGCAGCATCTCTAAAAAGAGTAGGCCACCAGAATCCGCAGTCCAAGATCTTTCTAGCTGTTCTTTGAGGGCCAAAGTGTCCTCCACTCTCAGATGAGTGACAGGCCTTTAAAATGGACTGGAATTCTGATTGAGGTACACAACGTCTAATTATCTGGTCAGCGCCACATCTCCATAAATATGGGTCATCCCATATATAATATTTAGACTCGCTTTTCAGCTTGTCTCTTTGATGTTTAGAAAAATGTGGAGGAAATGTGCGGCTAACTAAATAATTAGCAACAGGTGCATACCAAGGGACTACCTCAGATACTGCTTGCAGGTTGTCAAAAGGAAAATTATCATCTATATGAGTAGAATTATCCTTAATATGTTCAAGGCGACTCAAGTGGTCCGCTACTAAATTTTGATTACCACTCATATCCTTTATTTCTAAATCAAATTCTTGTAACAGCAGTATCCAACGTATAAGTCTTGGTTTGGATTCCTTTTTAGCTAATAAATACTTTAGAGCTGCATGGTCCGAATACACTACTACTCTCGTACCAAGTAAATAAGCTCGGAATTTATCCAGAGCGAAAACAATAGCAAGTAGCTCTTTCTCAGTAGTAGTATAATTGGACTGGGCAGTGTCTAAAGTCTTAGACGCATAGGCAATAACAAAAGGATCCTTACCTTCACGCTGAGCCAGCGCTGCTCCTACTGCATGGTTGGAAGCATCGCACATGATTTCAAACGGCTGGCTCCAGTCGGGTCCTCTCATAGAGCAGTCTTCAGCTTATCAAATGCTTGTTCGCAATCTTCACTGAACTCGAACTCAATGTCTTTCTGCAGTAATCTGGATAAGGGAAGTGCCACCTTACTAAAGTCCTTAATAAATCTCCTGTAGAAACCTGCATGGCCAAGGAACGAACGGACTTCCCTCACAAAAGAGGGGTAAGGTAAACTAGAAATAACATTCACCTTTGTTGGGTCTACAGAAATGCCATTATTAGATACCACATGTCCTAATACAATCCCTTGCTTTACCATAAAGTGGCATTTTTCGAAATTTAATACAAGGTCTGTATCAACACATCTATCTAATACTCTAGATAATCCATCTAAGCAAAGGTTAAAAGAATCACCATAAACGCTAAAATCGTCCATAAAAACTTCCATACAGTCCTCAATAAGATCAGAGAAAAGGCTCATCATGCACCTTTGGAAAGTAGCTGGTGCATTACACAAGCCAAAGGGCATTCTCTTATAAGCATAAGTCCCAAAAGGACATGTAAAAGCAGTCTTTTCCTGATCCTCAGGAGCTATATGAATCTGGAAATAACCTGTGTAACCATCTAGAAAGCAATAATGTGATTTACCTGACAGGCGATCCAGCATTTCATCAATGAATGGAAGTGGGTAGTGATCCTTACAGGTAGCTTGGTTGAGACGCCTGTAATCAATGCAGACTCTCCAAGCATTCTGAACTCTAGTTGCTATGAGCTCTCCATGCTCATTCTTCACGGTAGTGACTCCGGACTTCTTGGGCACCACTTGTACTGGGCTTACCCATTCACTGTCTGAAATGGGATATATGATACCGGCTTCCAATAATCTGGTCACTTCCTTTTTGACAACTTCCAAGATGGTGGGATTCAATCTTCTCTGGGGTTGACGGACAGGTCTTGCTCCCTCTTCTAAAAATATTATGTGCTCGCATACTTGAGGGTCGATTCCCACTATGTCTACCAAACTCTACCCAATTGCTTTCTTATGCTTCCTCAGCACATCAAGTAACTGCTCTTCTTGTTGAGAAGTCAGTTCTCTTGCAATAATAACTGGAAGCTTCTGCTCATCCTCAAGGTAAGCATATTTGATATGTGGAGGGAGAGGTTTCAATTCTAACTTTTGATCATGGGTAGGCTCTGGATTATCTGGGGCTTGCGAAAATGGTGAAGTGTCCTCATTGTCAGTTAAGAGGGTCCCCACACTTGGATCTTGTCCAGTGTGCTTCTCTTCAAACTCTTCTTTTTGAACTTCAGCCACACTCTCGTCTATGACATCACACTGGAAGATAGAACGATCTTCTGGGGGGTTGTCAATGAATCCATTCAAATTGAAGATCACTATGCGGCCATCTATTTCAAAGGAGTATGTTCCTGAAAAAGCATCCAATTTGAATTTTGATGTCTTCAGGAATGGTCTTCCAAGTAGGATTGATGATGGCTTATCTGAATCATTATGGGGCATCTTCAAGATATAAAAATCAGTGGGAAATGTGAGCCCTTTAATGTTCACCAAAACATCTTAGCAACTCCAGCCACTATAATAATGCTTTTATCTGCTAACACAAAACGAGCTGCCGACCTTTTTAAGGGAGGGAGCCTTAAAACATCATATATAGACAAAGGCATTATACTGACACATGCTCCTAAATCACACATGCAATCATAAATTACTACACCACCAATAGTACAACTAACTATGCAAGGACCTGGATCACTACATTTTTCAGGTAATCCTCCCATTAAAGTAGATATAGAACTACCTAAAGGAATAGTTTCTAATTCATTAATTTTGTCTTTATGGATACATAAGTCTTTTAGAAACTTTGCATATTTAGGTACCTGCTGAATAACATAAAAAAGGGGAACATTTACCTCAACCTTTTTGAATATTTCTACCATTTTAGGATCAGGTTCCAGCTACTTCCTGGACTTCCTTGCAAGTTGTGGAAATGGAATGGGAGTAGTGTTTTCTGTGGTGCCTGTGCCTTTTGGTGCTTCTTCCTGTGGTTGAGCTATCTCTTCTTCAGCCATGTCCTGTATATCATCTTCCTCTTCAACATCTTCAATTTCCACCACCTCTTCAGCTGAGGCGTATTCTGGTGAGCTTGGTTCCTCTTGATTCCTCTCCTACAGTGTGGTTCCGGACCTCAGGGTGATGACATTAATGCCTCCCTTCAGATTGGGTAATGGTTGAGAGGGGATTCCAGTGGTGCTTGAAGGTTGGTTATTGGAATTTTGTGCTGAATCAAGTTGTGTCAATAAAGCTTGTAGAGTAGAGGTGAAACCATTCAGACTGGCGTTAATATTGTTCACGCTGGTATTTTCCATGGCCAGTTGTCTTTTCTCAAAAGCTTGTAATAAATCTTCATTAGAAGATACAGAAGAATGAGTAAACTGAGAGGTTTACTGCTGATTGTTCGGTGGTCCTTGGTTTTGCCTCAGGTGAGGTGCTCGGTAAGGTTGATTTTGTGACAGTAGAACAGGCTGCCTGGAAATCTCTCAAGTGCTTGATAGGCTCTTGAGCAGGTAGGCCATGAAACTTGGGCATCAAATTCAGCAGTGCGGTCTTTATTTCAAAATCGGTAGCTACTGCTGGATGATGCGCTTGAAACGGCTGCATTGTAAAATCAAAAGCTCCTTCCTCCTGAATGGTAACTCTTCTAGCTGCCATGTTTTCTGCGCGTAAAACAACCGAATCAGTAGAACGGGGGCTGGTTTCTTCCTCAAATTCACTTTCAGATCCGCCTTCAGAGCGGGCTAACCTACGCTGTTCTCGCCTTATTCGTGAAATTGTTTTTTTAATTTCAGGATCGAATATTAGCAAGCGTGGATCAGGAAGTGAACGTGTCATTTGACGGAAGAAACATGCAGCTCATAGTAGCAAAATTAAATAAAATGCAAATAAATAAATTCTAATTAATAAAATTAGCACTCTATTGCAACTCCCCGGCAACGGCGCCAAAAATTGATGGGAAGCAGAAGTTGGTGAATTAAAAATTAGCTAAAATGGTTACGTTGCGAGTATAGTTCTTAACTCACCGAAAATCTGCCTATCAATTTAGAAATATGTCACAAAGAGTTTAAATTAAAATTACTGGGAGTTTTAAGTCCCAGGTCGTCTCCCAACGAGTTGCAGAAAAGTGTGTTGTTTTATTAATCAGATGTTCCAAGAAGTTGAGCTAAGTAAATTGGAATTTAAATTGAGGAATTTTAAATAATATAAATAAAAGCCTTGACTCGGAATTGATCAGTTAGAATCTCTATCATTGATGGAGTAATTTTTAAGATTGATTTATAATTAACGGTTACTCTGTTTGGTTATCCTTTACTAGGTAAGGGAAAGTCAAACAAGTTGGACTGCCAAATCTATTCACGAGTTACAACCCACTTAGTTCAAAGGGATTGGCGTTGGTGACAGGATAGCAATCCAACATTTAACCCAACTATAAATTTCTCCTTCGATCCTTCCAACTCAAGAGTTCCTTTTAATCAATTCCCTATCAAGTAATGAAACTAATCACGCATTGTAAATAAAGAATCCATGGCACATAAAAGGGAATTAAAAGAAGACATGATTATTGGAATTGAAATTGAATTAAAGAGAAATAATCCTTGCATTAATTAATCATAAACGTATCTGAATGACAAAATTGAACATAACAAAGAACATGGAAGAATAAAACCAAGTTAAGAGAACAAACTAGAATGATGAAGTCTTGATGAGGAAATAACTCTTCTCAATGTTCCAATGCTAAGATCAATTGAAAATTAAAATCCTAAAAATTAGAGAGAAAAAACCTAAGAGAGTGAAAAAACTAGATCTAAAACTACTGAATGAATGTGTGTGTTGTTTCTGCATATTCTCTGACTCTAGTCTGCTGTTCCGGGCCGAAAACTGGGCCGAAATAAGGTCCAAAATCGCCCCCATCGAATTCTGCAGATTATGCAGATCGCACATGTCACGCGATCGCGTCATCCATGCAGACGCGTCGCTTGCGCTTTTTCCTCTCCATGCGTTCGCGTCGTCCACGCTACCGCGTCGCTTGGACATCATGGCCTCCCACGCGACCGCGTGCCTCACGCGGCCGCGTACCCTGCATTTTCGACGTAAAGGGGTGCACAGTGCTATATTGTGCGAGAATGGTGCTGGATTGGTGCTGGAAGCACAATCCTTGTCACGCGGCCGCGTCCCCCATTTTATAACACACACTCATGCGATCGCGTGACCCACGCGATCGCGTCACCCAATTTTGGCAATTAAAATGAATCAAACAGAGAGTTGTGCTGGAGCGAGGCTGCACTCGCGCCAGCAGCGCAACATAGGTCAACTCTTCACCAATGAGTTCTTTTGTGCTTAATTAGAGTGATTTATTCAAATCTTCACCTACTTATTCACATTAATTGCATAGTCTTACTTTCCCTTCCTTATTATGTCATATAATGAAAAACATGTTTTCTAAGCTTTAAAAATTAATCATTTTAATTACCTTTATTTCCATTCGATGCCGTGATTAGTGTGTTGAGTAGTTTCAGATTTTCTAAGGCAGAATGACTTAAAGGATGAAAAAGGAAACATACTATAATGGAAGGAGAAAGCAAAACGGAGCTTTAAAGAAACTGGTATCCACCCGATCGCATGGATGACGCGATCGCGTGCCAAGCACGAATCAGCAGCGACGCGGCCGCATGACTGACGCGACCGCGCGCCTTAAGCAGAATACACATGACGCGGTCGCATGACTGACGCGACCGCGTGGCAAGGAAAAGCTCCAAATGACGCGACCGCGTGACCCACGCGGACGCGTGATAGAGGCCACGCACCAGAAATTACAGAATGCGCCCCCAGCGAATTCTGAAGTCCTTTTTGGCCCAGATCCAAGTACAGATAGCATAGACCAGAGGTTATAAAGTGTGGGGATGCTTCCATTCAAAGGGAGCTCGCATATTTTCACCTTTCAATGATTTAGATTTAGTTGAGGGGGAGATCTTCTCTCTCTCTCTCTCTTTTAGGATTTAGGATTTCTTCTTGTTTTAAGAGTAACTCTGGATCCAGGTTTAATGTTTTTTAGTATTACTTCTATTTATTTATTCCAACATTTGAATTGATTATTATTATAAATTGATCTAAGAATTATTCCATGTTACAGATTTCTAATTGAATTAATGATAATTTGAGGTATTTTCAGTTTATGATTGTTCTCTTGATTTAAGTTGCCATTGCTTCCCATCTAAGGACACTTTTATTATTTCAGCAATTTACTTTTTCCCCTTTTGGTTTTGGTTTAGAATTCAGTAACTCAACAGTTATTAAACTCAACATAATTGATAATCGTTACCTTGCTAATTGAGTTGAACTTAATTAATCCCAACCTTTTCTTAGGAAATAATTAGGATTCAAAGGTCAATTTAATTAGTCTCTTGACTTTCCTTTGCTCCGGTAAAGGTTGACTAAGTGGAATTAAGATATGAGAATTAAAAGTAAATAATTAAAGTCTCTAGGAAGCAATTTTCAAACATGTACTGAATTTAGGAAGGAAATCTAAATGCATGCTAAATTGATGAATAAGTGGGCAAGGATCATGACAAAACCACACAATTAAACACAATATAAACCATAAAATAGTGGTTTATCACTTGCCTTTCTCAATCGCCGGCAAAATCTTATACAATTCTTGGTCATTCTGATGAGCCTTTATCAATTCAGCCTTGAAGTCGCTTGAGATCTGTAATTGGCTTAGGCATAAAGTCCCAAACTCCTCTCTGATTCCCAGTTTCAATCCTTGGAAGGCTCTCAACAACTCTTCCTCTCTTAGCATCATCCAAGCAGCACATAGGGATTTCCTACTCAAAGCATCTGCCACTACATTTGCCTTTCCTGGATGGTAGTTTAGCTCGAAGTCATAATCCTTCAGGAGTTCCATCCATATCCTCTGACGTTTATTCAATTCTTTTTGCTCAAACAGGTACTTCAGACTCTTATGGTCCGAGAAGACTTGAAATTTAACTCCATAGAGATAATGCCTCCAAATCTTCAAGGCAAAGACAATGGCTGCAAGTTCCAAATCATGAGTTGGATAGTTTCTTTCATGTGGCCTTAACTGACGTGAGTGATAAACCACTATTTTATGGTTTATCTTGTGTTTAATTGAGTAGTTTCATCAAGCCTTTACCCACTTATTCACATAAATGGCATGATTTTACAATTCCTTCCTAAGTTTGTTCTATGGTTGAAAACTTGCTTCCTAGAAATCTTTAATTTGTAAATTTTAATTCTCCTTTATACCATTCGATGCCGTGATCTGTGTGTTAAGTGTTTCAGGCTTAATAGGGCAGGAATGGCTTAGAAATTGGAGAAGAAGCTTGCAAAAAATGGAAGAAACACAAGAAACTAAGGAGATGACCAGCGAGCATTGACGCGCATGCATGGCTCACGCGTGCACGCGACATGAAGAAATTTATAGCGACGCGTGCGCGTGCCTAACGCGTACGCATGGATTGGAGTCCGCACAAAAGACGTGCACGCGTGGACGACGCGTACGCATGACAAGAAAATTTGCCAAATGACGCGCACGTGTGACTGACGCGTACGCGTGACCTGCGTGATCTGCAGAATTAATAGAAAATACTGGGGGCAATTTTAGACTGTGTTTTGACCTATTTTTCAGCCCAGAAACACAGAACAAAGTCAGGAAACGTGCAAAGACTCAGGAGACATATTCACACATTCTCATTAGGATAGTTTTTAGGTTTTTAGATCTGAATCTAGAGAGAAACTACTCTTCCTCTAGGTTCTGTTTACATTCATAGTTTCATAGTTTATTGCTTTTGCTTTTGGATATTGAAGAGTCATCACCTCCGTTGAAGATACTATTCTAGTTTGTTTCCTTACTTTCTCTTTTATTTATTCCATATTCTTAATTCTTGTTTAGAGTGGTAATTAGATTATTTTTATGGATTGTTAATGCAAAGAATTACTTTTATTTTTAATTAATTTAAATCTCTATTTTATTTAAATTATTATGTCTCTTTTCTATTCCAAACTCCCAATAACGAAGATGGTATCCATGTCAATAGAGTAGATTCCCTACTTGACATGGGGTTGATTAAGAGGAGACACTTGAGTTGGAATACTCAAGTAATTAGTTAAATTAGAAGTTGTTGGCTAATTCTGTATTTACTAACGCTAGACCTTCCCAAGGGAGAGGACTAGGATTTGCGAATAAGAGTTAGCTCAATCACTTGACTTTTTTTTATTTAGTAAGTGTTAACTAAGTGAAAATAACAACCTCTTTATACTACACTTGAGAGAATTCCAACAAGGACAGAACTTCCAATTAATCATTCCCCCAGTCAAGGCTTTTTATTCTGAATAATATAAATTCCTTTTAATTTTCATTGCACTAAATTACAATTGTTTATTTTCTGTTAATCAATTCTCAAAACTCTCGAAAAACTCCTTATTAATAAATTAGCACCCTTTCTAGCAACTCGTTGGGAGACGACCTAGGACTCATACTCCCAGTATTTTTATTCTAATTTTTGTGACACCTTTCTAAATTGATGCGGTGGATTTTTGCTGGTTAAGAGCTATACTCGCAACGCTGTTCTTATATTACAATCTCTTAATTGGTCTAATTTCTGCCACGCATCAATTTTTGGCACCGTTGTCGGGGAGTTGTAATTGTGTGCTAAATTATTAATTAGTGTACATATTTTTATTTTATTTGCGTATTTTATTTTATTTTATTTTGTTACCATGAGCTATATGTTTCTCTCATTGAATGACACGTTCGTTGCCTGATCCAAGATTAGCCGCATTTGATCCTGAAATTGAAAGAACTATTTCACGTATTAGGCGAGCTCGACATTGGTTAGCCTCTGAGGGTGGTGAAGTGATTGTTATCGATTCACCAGTCTCATCTGAGGGCGAATCTGAACCGCCATCTGAGAGCAAAACAAGCTCCTTTACTACTAATTCAGTTGATTCACGTGCAGATAACATGGCAGCACCTAGGAGGATTACTCTCCAGGAAGCTGGAGCCCCAAATTTTACACTACAGCTGTATTAAGTGCATCATCCAACTCTGGCTGCAGATTTTGAACTGAAGACTGCACTAATCAACTTGATGCCCAAGTTTCATGGCTTACCTGCTCAGGAGCCCATCAAGCACCTCAGGGATTTTCAGACAGCCTGTTCTACCGTTAGGCGTCATGGTGCAAATGAAACTTATATTCTGTTAATCGCCTTCCCGTTTTCTCTTGAGGGAAAGGCGAAGGAATGGTACTACTCCTAACCTGAAGCAACTGTTACTAACTGGGATACGCTCAGGAGAGAATTTTTAGAAAAATACTTTCCAGCTGAAGTCACAGATAGATTGAGAAAAGAGATATCCTTCATTGTCCAAGGTGAATCAGAAACTCTCTATGAGTACTGGGAGCGCTTTAAGAACCTTCTAGATGCTATCACATGATTAACAGGCTAGTGTTGATCAACTACTTCACTCAAGGCATGAAGCCTCAGGATAAAACTACACTGGATGGTGCTAGTAACGGTTCTCTGAAAAAGTACAAGACCGCAAATGAAGCATGGCAACTGATCAGCGACTTAGCTGAGTCCACCAAGAATCACAGGCACAGGAGCAGCCACTCAAAAGCTATTGCAGAAGTTTCCTCTAACACTGAGACTTCTGCTCTTACACAGAGTATATGTGAAATGACCAACCTACTGAAGCAAATGCAGTTGAACCAACAACAACAAGCTCAGCATTCCCCACCACAACAAAGCCAACAATTAGTTCCCCAAAGAGTATGCGAAATCTGTGCTGATTATAGTCATTATACTGATGAATGCCCACAGCTCCAACAAGAAGGCAACACTGTGGCAGCTACTCATAACTTCTATACTGATGAATGCCCGCAGCTCCAACAAGAAGACAATATTGTGGCAGCTACTCATAACTTCTATGACCGCCCGAATCAAGGATACAATCAACAAAGCGACAACTACAACCAAGGTGGGAACTATAACCAAGGATGGCAGGACAACTCCAACCAAGGTTGGAGAGATAATTCCAACCATGGCTGGAGGGACAACTATAACAGAGGAGGCAGAGACAACAATGGAAATCAGAGATGGAATAACAACAACAGACAGCAGAATCAAAACCAACCTTACAGAGCCCCTCACCTAAGACAGTCACAAGGACCCCAGTATAATCAACAACAAGTCCCTCAGATTACTTATCATACTTCCTCATCAAATGACAAGATGCTTCGTTCTCTTGCACAAGGACAACAAGACATGCAGACTACACTAAACTCTACTCTAAATGGTCCGAATGCCACTTTACAAGCTCTCGCCGCCCGGATAGATTTATTACCTGCTTCCACCAACCAACCTTCAAGCTCCAGTGGAATTCCTTCTCAACCCTTACCTAATCCCAAGGGTGGCATCAATGCCATCACTTTGAGGTCCGGAACCACATTGCAAGAGAGAAACCAAAAGGAGCCAAGTGCACTAGAACATGCCCCAGCTGAGGATATGGTAGAAGTAGAAGATGCTGAAGAGGAAGAGGAAGTACAAGACAAGGTTGAAGAAGAACTAGCTCAGCAAAGGAATGGAGCACCAAAGGATGCAGAAGCTGCAAGTAGCGCCATTCCTATCCCATTTCCACAACTTGCAAGGAAGACCAGAAAGCAGATGGAACTCGATCCCAAAATGGTAGAAATTTTCAAAAAGGTTGTGGTAACTGTTCCCCTTTTTGATGTTATTCAGCAAGTACCTAAATATGCAAAGTTTCTGAAAGATTTATGCATACATAAAGATAAAATTAATGAATTAGAAACTATTCCTTTAGGTAGTTCTATATCTGCTTTAATGGGAGGTATACCCGAAAAATATAGTGACCCAGGTCCATGTATGGTAAACTGTACCATTGGAGGTGTAATATTTTCAGATTGCATGTGTGACTTAGGAGCGTGTGTTAGTATAATGCCATTGTCTATATATGATACCTTAAGGCTCCCTCCCTTAAAAAGGTCGGCAGCTCATTTTGTGTTAGCAGATAAAAGTATTATTACAGTAGTTGGAATTGTTGAAGACGTATTAGTGAGAATTAAGGGGCTCACATTTTCCATTGACTTCTATATCCTGGAAATGCCCCCTAATAACTCAGGAAGACCATCATTAATCCTGCTTGGAAGACCATTCTTGAAGACTTCGAAGTTCAAACTGGATGCATTCTCAGGAACTTACTCCTTTGAGATAGATGGCAGAACAGTGAGTTTCAGCTTAAATGAAGCCATGAAGCACCCTCCGGAAGATCATTCTATCTTCCAGTGCGACATCATTGATGAAACTGTAGCTGAAGTTCACCAAGAAGAAGTATAAGAGAAGCACATGGAGCAAGGTCCAAGTGTGGGGACACCCTCTGAACACAATAAGGACACTTTGCCATTATCACTAACCCCGGATGACCCAGAGCCTAGCAATGAGCAGAAATTAGAATTGAAGCCACTTTCTCCACACCTCAAGTATGCTTACCTTGAGGATAATCAGAAGTTTCCAGTTATCATTGCAAGGAAACTCACTTCACAACAAGAGGAGCAACTGCTCAGTGTGCTGAGAAAGTACAAGAAAGCAATTGGGTGGAGCTTGGCGGATATAGTAGGCATCAGCCCTCAAGTTTGTGAGCACAGAATATACTTAGAAGAGGAATCAAAGCCCGTCTGTCAACCACAAAGAAGATTGAATCCCACCATCTTAGAAGTTGTCAAGAAAGAAGTGACCAGGCTACTTGAAGCAGATATCATTTACCCCATCTCAGACAGTGAATGGGTCAGTCCAGTACAAGTGGTGCCCAAGAAGTCTAGAGTTACAACAGTAAAGAATGAGCATGGAGAGCTCCTGACAACTAGAGTGCAGAATTTATAGAGGGTTTGCATTGACTATAGGCGTCTCAACCAAGCTACTCGCAAGGATCACTACCCTTTGCCATTCATTGATCAGATGCTTGACCGCCTATCAGGTAAATCCCATTACTGTTTTTTAGATGGTTATACAGGCTATTTTCAAATTCATATAGCTCTTGAAGATCAAGAGAAGACTACTTTTACATGTCCCTTTGGAACGTATGCATATAAGAGGATGCCTTTTGGCTTATGGAATGCACCGGCTACTTTCCAAAGATGCATGATGAGTATCTTTTTAGATCTTATTGAGAACTGTATGGAATTATTTATGGATAATTTTAGCATATATGGTGATTCGTTTAACCTCTGCTTGGATAGTTTGGCTAGAGTATTAGACAGGTGTGTTAGTTCAAACCTTGTATTGAATTTTGAAAAATGTCACTTTATGGTAAAACAAGGTATTGTACTAGGACATGTTGTGTCTAATACTGGTATTTCTGTAGATCCAGCAAAGGTAGATGTCATTTCTAGTTTACCTTACCCCTCCTCCGTGAGGGAAGTCCGTTCGTTCCTAGGCCATGCAGGTTTCTACAGGAGATTCATTAAGGACTTCAGTAAGGTAGCATTACCTTTATCCATACTTCTGCAGAAAGATATTGAGTTCGAGTTCCGTGAGGATTGCATGCAAGCATTTGATAAGCTGAAGATCACCCTGACTCAAGCTCCAATTGTAAGAGGACCAGACTGGAGCCAGCCATTCGAGATTATGTGTGATGCCTCCAACCATGCAGTAGGAGCAGTGCTGGCTCAGCGCGAAGGTAAAGATCCTTTCGTAATTGTTTATGCGTCTAAGACCTTAGACGCTGCTCAGTTTAATTACACTACTACTGAAAAAGAGCTTCTTGCTATTATTTTTGCTCTGGATAAATTCCGAGCCAATTTACTAGGTACTAAGGTAGTAGTGTACTCGGACCATGCAGCTCTAAAATATTTATTAGCTAAAAAAGAGTCCAAACCAAGGTTGATACGTTGGATACTGCTGCTGCAAGAATTTAACTTAGAAATTAAGGATAGGAGTGGTAACCAGAATTTAGTGGTAGACCACTTGAGTCGCCTTAAGCACATTAAGGATGACTCTACTCCTATCAATGATACTTTCCCATTTGATAGTTTGAAAGCAGTATCTGAAGTAGTTTCTTGGTATGCACTTGTAGCTAATTATCTAGTTAGTCGTACTTTCCCTCCCAATTTTACTAAGCATCAAAGGGACAAGCTGAAAAGCGAGTCTAAATATTATATATAGGATGACCCATATTTGTGGAGGTGTGGTGCTGACCAGGTAATTAGAAGGTGTGTGCCCAATCAGAATTCCAGTCCATTTTAGAGGCCTGCCACTCTTCTGAGAGTGGAGGACATTTTGGCCCTCAAAGAACAGCTAAAAAAATTTTAGACTATGGATTCTGGTGGCTTACTCTTTTTAAAGATACTGCTGCTTTTTGTAAATCTTGTTTCCCATGCCAAAGATTTGGTAATATATCCAAGAGGGATGAGATGCCTCAACATATTATGCTTTTCTGTGAAATTTTTTATGTTTGGGGGATTGACTTCATGGGTCCATTTCCAAACTCTAATGGTTACCTTTATATACTATTAGCTGTAGATTATGTTTCTAAATGGGTGGAAGCAATTCCTACCCATACTGATGATGCCAACACTGTTGTTTTCTTTGTTAGAAACCATATTATCTGTCGCTTTGGATCACCACGAGCAATCGTAAGTGATCAAGGCACTCACTTTTGTAACAGGAGACTGACAGGATTACTGAAGAAGCATGGGATTGTTCATAAAGTAGCAACAGCTTATCATCTCCACACCAATGGACAAGCAGAAGTGTCTAACATGGAGATTAAATGCATTATGGAGAAGATAGTAAAGTCTCGTAGAAAAGACTGGAGTGCCAGGCTACAAGATGCACTCTGGGCATATAGAACAGTATACAAGACACCCATTGGGATGAGCCCCTTCCGCTTAGTGTACAGAAAGGCTTGCCACCTTTCAGTAGATGTGGAACACAAGGCTTTCTGGGCTGTGAGGGAGTGCAACATGAATTTTGAAGAAGCTGGTGCTGAAAGGAAGCTGCACCTAGCAGAATTGGAGAATCTTTACTTAGAAGCATATGACAACTCCAGGCGATACAAGGAGAAGATGAAGGCTGTCCATGACAAGCACATAAAAAGGAGAGAATTCAGACCAGGGGAGTTAGTTCTTCTCTATAACTCCAGACTGAGACTCATGCCAGGTAAACTGAGATCAAGATGGGAAGGTCCTTACAGAGTAGAAAAGGCAGAGCCATACGGAGTTTTTCACCTGCGTCATCCTTCTAGTTCAAAATTCATCAAGGTCAATGGACATCGCATAAAGCTTTATCATGGTGAGAAGATGAAGGATCACAAAGAGCTAGAGGTTTTCCTCTTGGAAGATCCACCAACAGAAGCAGAATTAGCCTCCCATGCGGGCGCGTCGCCCATGCACACGCGTGACCCTACAAACTCGACGTAAATAGGTGTATGGAAGAGAGTTATGATGGAGTGGGGCTGGAATGGTTCTGGAAGCACAAACCCCATCACGCGTACGCGTCACCTACGCGTACGCGTCATTTTTCAAAATTAGGCCATTCACGCGTGCGCATCACCCACGCGCACGCGTCACCCAAAATTTTTGCAATATGCGAACGAAACAGAGAGTTATGCGTGTGCGAGGTTGCACTCACGCCAATAGCATAAATCAGGTCACGCATGCACGTCACCCACGCGAACGCGTCACCTGAAAATCTCACAAACCACGTGAACGCGTGCTCCACGCGTCCGCGTCATATGCGACGCACAGTTTTACTATGTCAGCGCCAGATATCTTATCTTTTCTTCCCCAATCCTAATTTTTTCTTCTCCCTTCTTATTTTTTCTCCCTTCTTTCTTCTTTATCCCTTCTTACTTTTTACCTTTTTCTCCCCTCTTTTTCACATCCATTCTCAAGGTTCTTTTCTTTTCTTCTTCCCTTTTTTACTTTTCCATTATTATTATTACTTTTATTTATGTTTTCTTCTTCTTTTTCTTCTTACTTTCATTATCTATGTCTTCTTTTTCTTTCTTTTTCTTTTTACATTCTTTTCATTGGTGTTAGAAATTTAACTGGGTGATTGTTTTCTTCTTATTTTGCTTGTGGATTATTTAAAAGTTGTTTGACAATTAATATTACTTCTCAAGGGTTGCTTGCATATTCAATTTAATACTTTCAACAACATATTTACCATGCATGCTAAGTGTTTATGAAAAACCCGTATGGTATTATGCATTTTTAAATTATTCTATTCTTCTACTCTAATGCCTGTTTTTCACAAAACCATTTTTATAAATTATTCATTAAGTATAATTGTCAAAACAAACAGGTTGTTAGTTTGAAAGAGTTGATAATCAAATTGGACATTTAATGCTTGATCTATGCTACTCATGCCTTTGCTAGCATGCCAATAAACATCTTGCATCTACTTGCCACAACATGCACTTGCTATATTTCCATTGATGAACTTCTCACATGTAGTCGCGACCATGTGTTAACGACATCCCTCATTACTGTGCATTGATTATCACTTGTACTGTCCTCTTCCTTGCTCGAACCCTTAGCTTTACATATTACTTTTCTTTTCCTTTTTCAGGATGACTACCAAGAAGGGTAAAAAGAAAGCTACTCCCAAACCACCAGCAAGGAAAGAAACAAAAAGAGCACTAGCTGCAGAGCCATCTTCAACAGCAGTAAAGCCCTCAACAAAGCGAATCAAGAGGATCATTAAGGTCGATGAAAAAGAGAAAGCCTTTCCAGCAAAGGACACTGCGCGGTTCACTAACCGCTACTGTGAGCAGATGTTCCCTATCCTGGCTGAGAGGAACTATAATAATGAATACCTTCTCATCCTCTCGACCAACATTGTTGACTTTGTTGAGCCCCGAATTGAACGAAGACAATGGGGATTCCTACGGAGACAGCCACGGCAGGTTAACCTTTCATGGGTAGTTGAATTCTACTCCAATTTTCACATGCCAACCATGCAGTCTGTCTATGTCCATCAGAAGAGGCCATTCAACGAGCTTTAGATCTTCCCCCTACTCCAGAAGGATTGGACGCATTCCAAAAAGTCTCATTCAAACGCCAGACATACCAATTTGACTAGGACACCGTTCTCAGAGTTATAGCACAACCTGGCAGTAGATGGATCTATGGATACCATCAATCTCGACCTAAGAGCATATTGGCTTCAGCACTCACCTTGGAGGCTGGAGTATGGGTACAGGTTATGTCACATTACGTCTTTCTGAGCACTCACGAGTCCTCCTTCACTGCAAACATGGCTGTTCTACTTTGGTGTATCCTTACAGACCAGCACCTCAATTTACCAAGACACATTTGGCATGCTATGGGACACGTACAAATTGCGGACAACCTACCTTTTCCCGCCTTGGTTTTAGATCTAGTCTCAGCAGCCAGAGTATCCTACAGAGATGGGGACACCAAGGCCATGATTCCGTGGGATGATCAGATCGTCCCTAACGGGAAGTATATTAGACCTCCAGCAGCCACTACTAGCCGGACTGCAGAACCGGGCAAAGATATTCCTTCTCCTTCCACATCCCAAGCAACTTCAACAAACCAACTGCTCCATCAGATACTTGAGAGGTTGGACCGGCTTGACCGGAAAGGAAAGCAAAGGGAGTGCCGTAACAAGCGCCGATTTACATACCTCAAGGAGCTGCTTGTTAGTAACCACCCACCTGAAAAAAACCTAGACACCCCAGACTCCACTTCATTTACAAGCACAGGGAGCCATGACGGTCCCGATTGTGGAGATGCTGCTACCAGCCCCCCTTTGTTCCTGACTGACGGCACCGAAGACGGTGTCAAGCTTTAAGTGTGGAGAGGTCAGTTAGTACCTGACTTCCAAAGGTAACTACTCTTTCTTAACACCAATAGGTTATTTTTATTTTGTTAGGATAGGATAAATTACATAGTAATAGGTTATTTGCATGCATGTTCTATTTGGTTGAAAAACAATAAGTTTCTTTTTAAGACCCTATTTTTGAAAATTTCACTAATTTAAATCAAAACTTTTTGTGTTAAACTTGTTTGAAGATTGTATTTGGAACATAGTTTAAAGTTAAGAACACACAACCCAGTGAGAATTGAGCTTAATTACATGGTTACACTATTTAACCATAAAATTTTTTTATTCTTGTGTGTTTACTTCTCTATGATTATAATCTATATTTTGTTCCATCCTATATGTCCAATGTTTGATGTCTTATATGCATGCATATGATTGAGGCCATTACTTGATTATTAACTCACTTATCCCAAATAGCCTACCCTTCCATTCACCTTTGTTAGCCACTTTGAGCTTTTTAATCTCATTTGTTCTATATTTTACCACATCACTAATCTTAAGTGGAAAAATAAGTAATACCCCAAATTGAATCTTTGGTTAGCTTAAGATAGAGATTGTGTATCAATTAAGTGTGGGAAACTGTGGGAACATGGGTCAACAAGGGAATGTGTTATGTTTTTACAATTGATAAAATATTGGGAATTTGGGTGCCTACTCATGTGAAACTAGAAAAATTAAAAATCCAGGTGCATTGATAAAAGTTATGTTTATTTTTACTTTAAAAAAATTCAAAAATATTCAAGTAATTAAGTAAATAAATAAATGAATAAAGGGGAAAAATTACCCCAATGTTAAATTTAACGAAAAATCAATGCATATGCGATACAAGTTAAGAGAAAAGTTGATGCATGAGTATGTAATACAAAAGTGGGAAAATTTTGGGTAGCTAGGCATGATTTAAGAAGAATATAGAGTATGTATAGGTAAGAGCTTAGGTTAATCAAAGATTCAATTTATAGCTCACTTAGCCATATATATACCCTCACCTTTACCTTGGTCCCATTACAACCTTGAAAAGACCTCATGATGTTTGCATTGGTACATTAAATACTTTTTGATTGGTTAGGTAAAGAAAAAAGTTTAGAAAGCATGACTAGAGAAGAGTAGAGTGATTACCCTATACACTTGAGTGATTAGAGTGCACATATACTATCAGTGAGGGTTCAATGCTTAATTCTATGTTCCCTGCTTTCATGAGCTGTCTTCTTACAAGTTTACTTGTTTCTAATGTATAGTTTGAATTAGTGGAATTTGAGTTATTTTTGTCTTGAAGAACTTATTTACTTTTAACCAAGTAGGCAAAAATCATTTTAGCATATAGTCGCATTCATATACATAGGTTGCATTGCATTGCATGAGTCTTACTTTTCCCTACTCATTTATTTTATCTCCTTAAGCTAAGCATGAGGACATGCTAATGTTTAAGTGTAGGGAGGTTGATAAACCACTATTTTATGGTTTATCTTGTGTTTAATTGAGTGGTTTCATCAAGCCTTTACCCACTTATTCACATAAATGGCATGATTTTACAATTCCTTCCTAAGTTTGTTCTATGGTTGAAAACTTGCTCCCTAGAAATCTTTAATTTGTGTATTTAATTCTCCTTTATACCATTCGATGCCGTAATCCGTGTGTTAAGTGTTTCAGACTTTATAGGGCAGGAATGGCTTAGAAATTGGAGAGGAAGCTTGCAAAAAATGGAAGGAACACAAGAAACTAAGGAGATGACCAGCGAGCATCGACACGCACGCATGGCTCACGCGTGCGCGCGACATGAAGAAATTTGCAGCGACGCGTGCACGTGCCTAACGCGTACGCGTGGATTGGAGTCTGCACAAAAGACCCGCACGCGTGGACGACACGTACGCGTGACAAGGAAATTCGCCAAATGACGCGCACGTGTGACTGACGCGTACGCGTGACCTGCCGATCTGCAGAATTAACAGAAAATGCTGGGGGCGATTTCGGGCCGTGTTTTGACCCAGTTTTCAGCCCAGAAACACAGAATAAAGCCAGGAAACGTGCAGAGACTCAGGAGACACATTCACACATTCTCATTAGGATAGTTTTTAGGTTTTTAGATTTGAATCTAGAGAGAAACTACTCTTCCTCTAGGTTCTATTTACATTCATAGTTTCATAGTTTATTGCTTTTGCTTTTGGATATTGAAGAGTCTTCACCTCCGTTGAAGATACTATTCTAGTTTGTTTCCTTACTTGCTCTTTTATTTATTCCATATTCTTAATTCTTGTTTAGAGTGGTAATTGGATTATTTTCATGGATTGTTATTGCAAAGGATTACTTTTACTTTTAATTAATTTAAATCTCCATTTTATTTAAATTATTATGTCTCTTTTCTATTCCAAACTCCCAATAATGAAGATGGTATCCATGTCAATAGAGTAGATTCCCTACTTGACATGGGGGTTGATTAAGAGGAGACACTTGAGTTGGAATACTCAAGTAATTAGTTAAATTAGAAGTTGTTGGCTAATTCTGTATTTACTAATGCTAGACCTTCCCAAGGGAGAGGACTAGGATTTGCGAATAAGAGTTAGCTCAATCACTTGACTTTTTTTATTTAGTAAGGGTTAACTAAGTGAAAATAACCACCTCTTTATACTACACTTGAGAGAATTCCAACAAGGACAGAACTTCCAATTAATCATTCTCCCAGTCAAGGCTTTTTATTCTGAATAATATAAATTCCTTTTAATTTTCATTGCACTAAATTACAATTGTTTATTTTCTGTTAATCAATTCTCAACTCTCGGAAACTCCTGATTAATAAATTAGCACCCTTTCTAGCAACTCGTTGGGAGACGACCTGGGACTCATACACCCAGTATTTTTATTCTAATTTTTGTGATATCTTTCTAAATTGATGCGGCAGATTTTTGCTGGTTAAGAGCTATACTCGCAACGCTGTTCTTATATTACAATCTCTTAATTGCTCTAATTTCTGCCACGCATCAGTGAGGCATAAGCTACAACCTTATGATGCTGCATCAACACACATCCTAAACCTTTCAAGGATGCATCACAGTACACCTCGAATGGTTCTCTCGGCTCAGGAAACACTAATACAGGGGCGGTAGTCAATCTCTGCTTTAAGGCAAGGAAACTCTCCTCACACTCGGGTGTCCATTCAAAAGGAACATCCTTCCTGGTCAGCTTGGTCAAGGGCAAAGCGAGCTGTGAAAACCCTTTAATGAACCTCCAATAATAACCCGCCAAGCCTAAGAAACTTCTGATTTCCGTCACTGAAGTTGGTCGCTCCCAATTCATCACCGCCTCAACCTTGGCAGGATCAACTGCTATTCCTTGCTTACTTACCACATGACCAAGAAATTTCACCTCAGACTTCCAGAACTCACACTTGGATAGCTTGGCATACAGCTTCCTATCCTTCAGAATTTGTAACACTGTTCGCAAGTGTTCAGCATGCTCATCCTCAATCTTAGAATAGATAAGAATGTTGTCAATAAACACAACAACAAACTTATCCAGATATGGATGGAAAATTCTGTTCATGTAATCCATGAATATTTCCAGAGCATTAGTTATTCCGAAGGACATCACGGTATATTCATAGTGGCCATAACGCGTTCTGAAAGTAGTTTTGGGAATATCCTCATCTCTGACCCTTATCTGGTGGTATCCGGATCGTAGATCAATCTTAGAGAACACACCGGCTCCCTGTAATTGGTCCATCAGCTCATCAATCCTTGGCAACGGGTATTTATTCTTCACTGTAACCTTATTCAGCTGCCTATAGTCAACACATAAGCGCATACTTCTATCTTTCTTCTTCACTAGTAATACCGGCGCACCACACAGTGATACACTTGGTCGGATAAACTTCTTACCCAACAGATCCTCCAGTTGAATCTTTAATTCGGCCATTTCTAGAGGCGACATCCTGTAAGGAGCACTCGAGATTGGTCCGGCCCCAGGTACTAAATCAATAACAAACTCATCTTCCCGTTTTGGTGGAAATTCATCAATATCATGAGGGAACATCTCCGGAAACTCACACACAACTGGGATTTGTTCCAAGTTCTGATCATCACCCGACACACCCGCAGATAACAACAATATCCCCTGACATTCATCCCCAGAATAGTTCACCATCATGGAATTCAAGTAGCAGTTATTCACTACAACCGGCCCTTCAGTGCCTTCAGGCATAAAATACACTACTTTCGCCGAGAAATCTAGTAGAACGCAGTTCTTGGATAACCATTCCAATCCTAAAATGAGATCAAGACCAGTCATCGGCAAACAAATTAAGTTATGCACGAAATCACGCCCTTGTACTCGAAAAGGAACTTGGGGGCACTCTAACCTAGTCACCATAGCCTCGTGGGTAGCATTATATACCTTTAAATCATACCCCAGTACTACTATTTTCAATCCTAGCTCATCAGCCTTCTCAAATGCAATAAAAGTATGTGAAGCTCCAGAATCAAACAAAGCATTCAAAGTTTTACCCGCCATCTCACAGTTACCTCTGATCAATGTCTCTGACCCCTCAGCGCCTACTGAAGAAGTAGTGTATACTCTTCCTGGTTGTTGCACCCTGCCTGTCTTATACCTCTTCTTCTCTGGACAACTACTAGCCAAGTGTCCCAGCTGCCCACAGGAGTAACAGACTCCAATCCCAAACTTGCATGGTCCTGAATGATACTTCCCACATCTGTGGCAACTCATATCCTGATGTGGTTGTTTCCCCTATCTCCTTCCCTGATTAGCATTGGTATTAGGCCTCCTGAAGTTGCCTTGCCCCTGATTGTTCTGAGGGACAAAGCTACCACGCTTGAACTGTCTACCTCTGGGTGCAAAGTTCCTCCCTGTGGTCCTCTGGAATGGCATCCTTAGACTCCCTTTTTCTGCTGCAGCCCTTCTGACACAATCCTCTGCCACCCTGCTCCTATTCACCAGTTCAAAAAACACCCGAATCTGCATAGGCGCCACAAAGCTCTTAATATCACTCCTAAGGCCTCCTTCATACTTTATACACTTCCACTCAGTAAAGTCCTCAGGAGCTCCCTGACAGATGCGTGAGAAGCGGCACAATTCCTCAAACTTACTGGTGTACTCAGTAATAGTCATTTGGCCCTGTTTAAGTTGAAGCAGTTCGAGCTCTTTAGCATTTCTGAATGAGGTAGGGAAATATTTCTTATAGAATTCATCTCGGAACAACTCCCAAAAGATCACAATTCCATCAGGCTGCAGAATGTGCCTCATACCCTGCCACCAGTGCTGAGCTTCACCATGCAACTGGTAAGTTCCAAACTCAACCCACTGTTCATCCGGAATCTGTTGAGCCTGTAATGCTCGCTCAATGGCCTGTATCCAGTTATCAGCATCGATCAGATTCGAGGTCCCTCTGAAAGTTGGAGGGTGAACCTTCAAGAAGGAAGAGAGCGTCATTGGACCATTATCACCTTTATTACCATTGTTCCCATTATTCATTTGGTTTCCCAGGGCTTCAGCTGTCACTTGCATAGCTGCTGTCATATTGCCTAATGCAGCCATGAATTCTATAGGGTTAGGAGTGTTTCCTGATGCTTCAAGCATAGCATTGCCTATTCGGCCTCTACCTCGCCCACGTCTGCGTTCGCGAGTAGACATCTGGTCCCTATACACACCAAACAAGTGATATCAAGTTGATCAGTCTCAATATCGCAAGTTCAATGCTTTAAGTCCCAAATGCATGCTCATAAATGTTTATGCCACATATATCAGTTAGATATCCTAATAGCACATAAACACACACACAGAGAATGCACAAAAGCACAATCAGTCCATCCTCAGGCTCTATAGGAACGAACTGCTCTAATACCATGATGTAACACCCTACTACACAGAGTTTTACGCTTAAGTCGTAGAACAGAGGTAGTGTGGTGTTACGGACCTCTAAACAGCAAAATAAATACATAGTAGAGAAGAAGATAATATACTAGGAGCCTTGAAACAAAACGGATAAGCAAAAATCGCAAAATGAAAAGCGCAACGCTCAAAAGAAAGGATTATTTGCGTGCTAAGAAACCTAATAGAAACATGATAAAAAGAAGCAAAAGGATAAAGGAAAGCCAAGGAAACTGCATAACTAGCCCCTGACTCAGCCTGCGAAGCTAAGGCTGGCTGGAGGATACATATAAACATATATACATACATAAGTGTCCCCAAAATACACCAAAATACCAAAGTAAACTCCTATCTCTCCCTCAACCTCTAAGAGGAGCAGCGTACATAAGTTACTTGGAGAGTAAGCTAAACATATATATATATATGAGAAGAGAAAAGAAGAAAAAAAATGGAGAAAAGAGAAGAAAAGAAGAGTATGTGAAACAAGGGTTGCTCACGCATATGCGGAATGTCACGCGTATGCGTGACATGGGAAAATGAAGAGTGACGCGTACGCGTAAGCGTGACAGAGGAAAACAGAGGGTGGCACGTATGCTGAAGCCACGCGTACGCGTACGTTAAAATTGTGCTAAACGCACAGTTCCCGCATGGTCCTGGCACAACTCTCTATCCAGGCCATGCGGTGGCATAGTCCGCACACAGTGGACGCATGGTCAGATTTGGGGTGTCACGCGTATGCGTCGGGCATGCATACCTGTGACTCTTCTTTTTTTTTTTTCTCCTTCAAAACTCAAGGATAAATAGGATTTTTCACCCACTATTTACATTTTTAAAACCAACCAAATTTCAAAATTAGCACAATCCTTAACTTTTAAAAACTATTCAAACACTCAACTATGCAATTCAAACAAAAATGCAATTCAAAACAAGTTTTCCAACTATTCTAACCTACAACTTAAAACAAAAATCTAACCAATCAAACTAACATCTAAGGGTAATATATACAATAGTGATATAAAGAAAGAAAGTACTTAATAATGGAAACTCAATTCATTCATCAACTATATACACAAGAGAATAGAAAGAGTTTACTATGGTGGGTGTCTCCCACCTAGCACTTTTATTGATTGTCCTTAAGTTGGACATTTGGGAAGCTCCTTGTCATGGTGGCTTGTGCTTGTATTCATCCTTGAACTTCCAACAATACTTGGATCTCCAAAATGCTCCAAGATTTTCAATTGATTGCACCAAGCCTTGATGAAGTTCTAAACAAGTTATGAGCTCCCAAAGTTGATCCTCATGTGGTAATCCGGGATCCCAAATCTTGTTTTCACACCCATCTTCAAGTTGATCATTACAATTCCAATTGGGTGACAAGCAATTCGAATTCTCACTCTAGCACACAAACATTTTCCTAGACCCAAGTAATCTAGCTCTACACCAATCCTTGCACTTCAACCTTGAGCTCTTAACCTTAATGAACCTTGATTTACAATGCCTACTATTAACCATCTCCTTTTTGCTCTTGAATCCGCAAAGAGCTCTAAGTTGCCCATCCATCTCAAGAAAACCATATTCAAGCGGGAAAATAAAGCTTCGGGATAAGAGATTTACCCACTTGAATAAAAGAATGGATGGTTGCTTAGTGAGAGAGGCTCCAACTGGCTTTGGCAGGGTGATTGCAACTCCCTTTGGCTCTTTCTTGATAACTTTCACCTCTTGACAAGCTTCTTTAACTTTAACCTCTTCCTCACCAGATTCTTCTAATTCTTCCCCATCACTCAAGTCATAAGTTGGAGGTTGAGTGAGGTCTACCTCAACATCAAATTTGTAACACCCTACTACACAGAGTTTTATACTTAAGTCGTAGAATAGAGGTAGTGTGGTATTACGGACCTCTAAACAGCAAAATAAATACATAATAGAGAAGAAGATAATATACTAGGAGCCTTGAAACAAAACGGGTAAGCAAAAATTGCAAAATGAAAAGTGCAACGCTCAAAAGAAAGGATTACTTGCGTGCTAAGAAACCTAATAGGAACATGATAAAAAGAAGCAAAAGGATAAAGGAAAGCCAAGGAAACAGCATAACTAGCCCCTGACTCAGCCTGCGAAGCTAAGGCTGGCCTGAGGATACATATAAACATATATACATACATAAGTGTCCCTAAAATACACCAAAATACCAAAGTAAACTCATATCTCTCCCTCAACCTCTAAGAGGAGCAGCGTACATAAGTTACTTGGAGAGTAAGCTAAACATATATATACATATATACAAACAGAAACCAAAATACACCCAAGGACTACTTCGCTTCCCAGGATCCAGACGTCTAGCGAGGAGCCTCTCGACCTGCATCTGAAAAATAACAATATAATATGGAATGATAACTGGAGGTTCTCAGCATGGTAAAAGTGCCACGCGTATAATAAATAAGGTCCTGAGAATGCCATAGGCAATCCTAGAACTCCGTTATTCAATTATCTAACTTAAGTACTAAACAGAAGCCATAAACAGGGGTAGGTATTCTAAATCTACCTAACTTACTCAAGTTTAATCTTAACCTAACATCAAACCATTTCTCCATTTCCCCCATTCCTCCATCACTCATAATGCTATAGAAACAAGCAACCAAACAAGTTCACGCACAAGTAATAAGCAGATAGTACAAATAGCAAGTATAACAGATAGCAGGTGATATATATCAGTTAGGCATACCCAGGAAATGCAAGGCAACCAATACAAACAAATGCATATGATGCATGACTGTCCTATGCCTGATGGGCCCATCTGTCGGTTATCCAGCCAACCCGACAAGTCCAAAAACTTTAGACTGTCCCCCGCCGGGCATCCCCAAGAGTCTATGCATAGAGTTCACATTTAATCATCATATAATCACTCAATGGGGACAATCCATACCCGGGAATTTATATGTGCTCGGTCACCCTTACGACATAGGGTAACCAGAGTATCGAGATTCAACTTGGAACACGTGGGGGCAAGCCACGGTTTTTACCCAGGAAAACTCGTATCTCAGATATCATTATTCATAAGCCATGGCAATTATCATCATTACATCATCAAATATCAAGCCTTAACGTTAAACTTCATTAACATTCTTATTTTCTCCATAAAAGCCACCGTTTACAACTTTCTTCACCCTCAAGTTATCTTGTTTTCCTAGCTTCTTTTATCTACTGGACCTAGAACCATACTTTAAGCCTTAAAGGGAAGAAAATAGAGGTTTAGAAGTAGAAAATTAGTTTAAAAATGGCCAAACCCGATTTTTGCAGCAGGCAGCATCCACGCGTACGCATGAACATGCTCACACACGTACGCATGCCTCTCGTGCATGCGTCGCCAAAATTCCACGCCACGCGTACGCGTGGTTGGGCGTTTTTCAAAAAAAAATGGGCAGAATGCCCAGAAAGCTTGCAGCAACCTGTTTGGTCATCCTGAACTCAGATTTAAACACTAAACTTGCAACGTCTATAACTTTCTTCACAAAATTTTGTTTTCCACAAAGTTGATATCAATAAAAAACTCTTAAAACCATCTTTTATTTGCAACAAACCACAATTCAATCCAAAATTTGAGGAGAATATTATGGACGTCCAAAGTTCATCAAAATTTGGTTTTAACCAATTTCCAACAAAACCTCACTTTCATCAATTTAATTTTCTTACCATTAAAACTTACCTTACAATACCATATCAACCCAATTCACCAACAACCATTGCCAATATAACCTATAATCAACTTAACCAACCTTGATCATCAATAATTATCTGCATTTACCTCATACATCATTAACCCTTCATTTATTCATATCAATTCTTCACCTATGCCAACTTTCATCATACATTTGTCAACCTTCCATCAACATACACCAATTAAATGCCATTAACATAAACCAACTCTTTATACACATTAATCCATCAACTTTACATAACACATTTTAGTAACAAACACCAACCATAATCCATCAATACATCAACATCAACACAACCCCTTATAAGCAAATCCAAAAGCATAAAATTAATGCCCTCAATGTCTCATAATTCCAATATGTGTTCATCAACAAATATACTAACAACAATACAAAACTACTCATTTAATGCCATTAACAAATTCAACTTATCCTATGGTTCTTCTAACCTAAGTTTTTACAACACCGTAAATATTACACGTGCGAAAATTAAACCATACCTTGGCCGATCACTTAGCTCACCCAAGGCAGCCTCACAACACAAAATTACAACCCCTCCAAGCTCAACCAAACAGCCCCAAAACAAGCCTTGATTACCAACAAACCTCCAAGTAATCCCAATTCAATTCCAATGCATAAACACCCACTTAACCTACACCTAATACATATATATACCTAATACATATATATATATATATGTTCCAATTCAGTTTTCCATTACAAATACAAAATGGAGCTAGGATTAGGGTGTTCTTACCATACCCATATGCTCAATAGCTTGAGCCCACAAGTTCCGAAAGCTAACTTGAATCTAGAACACAAAATTGGACAAGATTCACCATAGGTTTTCAAGTTTACCAAAGAAAGAAAAATAGGAATTCTGAACCTAATAGGAGGCTTACTAGTAAAATTTTTCAGATAGAAAGGTAGAGCTCGACGCGCTGGACGCGTAGCCGCGAACGGTGCGGCGATCGGAGCTCAAATGAGGAAGTTATGGTAGTTGGAAGGAATGGTAAAAGTTTG